>NW_006443131.1:1324370-1326351 GCF_000325575.1 Pteropus alecto | reverse complement strand
CTGCCATGCCCCGGCCCAGACGGCCGCCGCGGTGGACACAGCCCTAAGCAGATCAGGCTGCCTGGGGCACATGGGACATGGAACACTACCCTGAAAAGCCAGGTCGACAGAGCGGTTGGTCTGCAAAGGAACAAGAGGAGATGTGTGCCCCAGCCCGTGTCCCCAGACCAGCTGAGCCAGGCCTAGGCGAGGGCAGCAGAGGTCCTCGGCCCTGGGCAGTCGTGACATGACACATATATACCCCCATCGCTTGGGTTCATGGGAGCGGATGCTGTCCCACCACGGGCGTCTCTGAGATGTGGAACTGTTTGTGATTTTCTTCTCCCCAACATGACGTCCTCCCAGTCGTGGTGCCCTCCATTGGATCGCTTGGAGGAGAGGAAAGAGCCGAAGTCACCCGACACCAGGACCACTGCGTTCACCAGCCTGATACTGCCGAGACTCTCTGACGCTCTCGGGAGCTAGGTGAAGAGCACACACCTTCCCTGCCTCGCCCTCCCCACCTGGTCTACCGAGCCTGTGCTCTCTGACGCTCTCGGGAGCTAGGTGAAGAGCACACCTTCCCTGCCTCGCCCTCCCCACTGTGTCTACCGAGCCTGTGGTGCAGGTGGAGAGGTGCAGCAAACGGAGTGGAAGGACAGCGAACCCTGCGCGCCACTTGAGACATCAGTCCCACCCCCTGGGGAAGGCCATGGTGCCAATTGGAAAGGTGCTAGCCACCTGAAGCCTTGCTATTCCTGTGGCTGCCCATGTCCTGTCACCCTGGCCAGGTCAGAATCTGAAATCACGTTCTCTGTCTTCACCACCACTGCCCGTCTTGGTCTTTTATCTTTGAGGGTGACTTTCCCTTTAACTTACCCTTATTTTTATTCGTCTCTTCTTGCACTTTGGTCAAGAATTCTCCAGTTTCTATCCCCAAATGGCCATCCAGAGGGTTGGGCCCACAGCTCATTTGGAATCTTACTGCCCCTGTCACCCCGTTACCCTAAGGACCACCAACCTGATGGAGGACGGGGGCCCTCCTCTCTCTTTGGGCTCATTCTAGCGACACATGAGATTTTCTCAGCGCCACCTTCCCCTCCCGTCTTCAGTCCTTCCCCACCACGGCGAAGTGGGTAAGGCATCATGGACAGCAGGTAGTCCCCTGCCTCCGATGTTTCAGATGTTTCTCTTCCCGACTCCCTCCCTTCCGATTTATTTTCTTGTACACTACGTCATAGCCTCTCACCCATTTCCCCCCACCCTCCTCCCCTCCCATCCCCCATGGTTTCAAAGGATGACATGTAATGAAAAGCACCCCTGGCCCTACTTTCCCATGTATTAGGTTCGATTAAGATGTGTCTTGGTGGGGATGGGACAATGGGCTTCCGTAGGCCGTTCCACCAAACCCGGGGGAAACTTGGGAGACCCGGCACGACAGGAACCCCGGTGGATATACTGAGGGACAGGGGACAAACTGCAGAAGCGGTTAACGCTCGATACGCGCGGACTCTCGTGACTGTTGACAGCGAACGTTCACCATTGCACTGTACGAAATGTTTGAAGTGTAATTAAACGTTTCTGTTGGGCTCGGGAGCCCTGGCTCGCGCTCGTTCTGCCGGCCCGCGCAGGCTGCTCCAGTGCACGCCGCGCCTCCCGCAGTTTCCCCTCCCCGTCGGCGGCTCGGTGATGGACATCCCGCTGCCTCCAATCGGGGGCGCCCAAGGCCAGCGGCCAATCAGGAGCTCCGGTGGGCGGGGCGGCCGGGCCAGTTAGATTTGGCGGTTCGACTCCAACATGGCCGAAGCTAGCAACGCCGAGGCGGGCGGCGAGTGTGCGGAAAGAGGGCCCGAGGGGCCGTCCCCGGAGTCGGTCCCCCCCGGCACTGCCGTCTCGAGGGTGAAGCTCCTCGACACCACGGTGGACACTTTCCTCCAGAAGTTGGTCGCCGCCGGGAGGTAGGTGGGGAGGTGAGGCGGGGCGGCGGGGGCGCGCGCGGGGC
>NW_006443131.1:1317027-1324249 GCF_000325575.1 Pteropus alecto | reverse complement strand
CGCTGGCGCCGCCGTCTGCGGTCAGCCTGGTTTTGACCAAAGCCTGGGGAGGTTCCGGTCGCGGCCCAGCAGGTGAGCCAGGCGTGACGGCCCGGCGCCTCGGCCCCCATCGTGATGGCCGGGCCAGGACCTGCCTAGGTCGCCTGCGAGAATTGGATGAGTAGGGACCCGGAGGGCGCTTACACCCGTGCCTGCCATGTGCGAAGCGTCAGCGCTTCCGTTGTCATGGGAACAGTACCACCACTGTATGGTGACGAGGCCCGCCTGTTACCATAGAAACGCTTCCTGCCTTGATTTGTGCTTTATATGAAAGTACTGTAACGACACTGGACCTTGGAAAGGAAGAGTTCTGCCCACGGTCCCGCGGTGCGAAACTGCGGTCCGGCTCTAGCCTGTCCCTGTCCTTCCGGCCCGTCTGTCCCCACAGCACCTGTCCTAAGCCTCGTCCAGACTCCCATCTCCTCCCCGTCTCCTTCCCTCTCGCTGTCTTCCCTTTACGGCCCCTTCCTCACTCACCCCCTCACTCCGTGCCTGCTCCGTGCGGGGCGCTGTGTCAGGCAGGGCCTGGGAAGGTCATTAACAGGCGATGGGTAGAGAGCAGCCTGGGGGGAAGGGACACTGGATAGGATGGTTGGGGAGCCCACCCTGAGGAAGTGACACTGAGCTGAAACTTGAAGACTGAGAGAAAAGAGCTAGAGAAAAAGCATATAGGCAGAGGGGACAGCTTGTGCGAAGGCCCTGAGATGGTCAGGGCCTTCTAGAAACTGGCAGTGGCCTGGTCGGCTACAACATGGTGAGCAGAGGGAGAGTAAAACCAGGAGGCTGGACAGGCAAGTGACAGCCATTTCATGAGGGGGGCCTAATTTCCATAGTAATGAATTTGATAAAGTAATGCAATTATTTTTATGGACCACTCCTGACACGTATTCATTATATGTCAAGGTGAGTTCCTGCTTTTGATTGATTGGTTTTCCCCTACTCGTTCTTGCCCTCCTCTCCGCTCCCCATTGGCCCTGCTTTCTGTTGGCTACGTGTCTTTCATTTGCTCATGTACAAGTATTTATCTGTCGGCCATCTACAATGTCCCAGGTTGTTCCGGGAGCTGGAGATACAGCAGTGATCAAGACAGAAAGGCCCCTGTTCTCATGGAGTAGACATTCCGGTGCCAGTTATCCTAGCGAGAATAATCAGGGTAAAGGGACTGAGATCAGTGGGGAGTGGGGTCTGGGTTAGCATGAGTGCAGGGAAGTCCTATAAGCGCATGGGGTTCAGAGGGTCTCGATGCCGCTCGTCCTTCTGCGATTGGCATCCAGCACTTGCCCATTGCCTCCAACTCCCGCGTCCACAGACGGTGCCAGGGTAGACGTCCTCGTGCCTCCCCACCACAGACGAGTGCAGAGGTCCCTAACGGAGAGCGGTCACTGTGTCTAAGGGTTTACACCTTCCTGTGTTTTGTCCCATTGCTCTCCAGGAGAAAAAAAGCTGTTCCTGTCTCCCGCCTCCTCGCATCACTGGGCAGGCGCATCCTAACACCTGTCCTGAAGGTGTGAAAGGGTTACCGCCCCGTGCTTTGAGCTTGCACATCTTGGATTTCCTCTTGGGTTTGAGCATTACCTCACGTTCTTGTTAGTCATCTGGTTTCCTCTTCTGCAAACTGCCTACTCATTTCCTCCAGGCTTTTTTTCTGACTCATTTTTTAAAATTGGCATTTTTATCTTGATTTGCTGGAGTTCCTGGTAGAGTCTAGAAATCAGTCTGTGGTCAGTGTTAGGCTGAAGGAGCTGTCTTTCTTTATTAGGTGTTAACTTTGTCTATAACATTCTTTGAGAAATAGAAATCTCTAATCATATAAAAAAGTAACACAGACTGTAGATGTCCACACTTTACCCCAGGAGGATGAAGCAGAAAGAGGCATGCACCACCCATGGGTGGTGGGTCCTCACGGCTCTCCTTTTTCAGCCTCTGACTAACTCAGCACCCCTCAGTCATAACATCAGGAAGTATCGCCTAGTTATTTTTTATAATTAATTTATTAATTTATAATTAATTCCATGTAATTATATTGTGCTTTTGGGGACTCGTTTATAGAGACTACCCACACCTGGGTCACAAAGATAATCTCCAGGGTATTTTTCTGTTAGCTATTTTGTCGTTTTACTCTGTACTTAAAATCTTTATCTGGATTAAGGTATAAGGTGGCGGTCTCGGCCAGTCTCATGTTTTTAGTTTTCCCATTGATTGTTAACCAGCCAGTTCATCCGTCCCCATTGCTTTATGGAGCCCCCTTTTGTCATGTCGCAAGTCCCTCTGCATGCCGCATCTTGGGGTCTCGCTTCTGCCCCACGGATCGACTTGCCTGTCTTTGTGCCAGTGCGTGGGAGTCCTTAACACTGGCCGTGGTAGGGAACCTTAAGTCTGGCACAAATGAGTCCCCATCCTCTTTAAAATCGGCCCAGCTATTTGAGGACCTTGACTTTTCCTTGTAAACTTTATAAAGTGAGTTTTCCTGGCTCCTCTAAACATTCAGCTGCACTTTTGGTTGGGACCGTAAAGAACGTGCAGATCGGTCTGGGGAGAACTGGCTGGGTCTACAGTGCGGTGTCTTCAGTGCCGTCGTCCAGCGACAAACATGACGTGACCTGTCTGCTTCGTCAGACTGGCTTCGTTCTGTCCTTTAGTGGAGTTCTAAAGGACTCGTGCATTCTCTGTTTGGTTACTACCTAATGCTTTTTAGTTTTGTTACGATTGTGGGTATTCTCTTATTTTCTGTTTTCTTTTAAAATTAGCTACTGACGGCTTAGAGAAATGACTGATTTTGTAAGATAACTGTAATACAGTCTTCATCATAAATCACCGAGGGTCGTTTCCGTTTTCCCCTCTCCTGGTCCCAGTACTGGGGCTACCTAGTGTACGGCTCGAGAAAGCGGAGAGGGGAAAGGACCAAACCAGGGACATCTCCCAACGAGACGGGCAGCTGTGTAGGCGGCGGGTGGGGTGGAGAGCGTGGATTTTCGTCCCAGTGACCCCATCTTCTGTCTCCAGCGTCTGTCTGTCTTGTTGTCAGTCTTCTCTGCCCTCCATTCGGTTATTGCACCGAAGAGCCAGTCCTCGCCCGCCCTCTGGCGGACACTCTGTGAAATGGCCGGCCACTGCCTTGCCGTATAAGCCCCCGGATGGACAACTCAGAACTTGATTCTGTGCTTAACTACTTCGAAGTCGCTTTTTTAAAGTTAGACTTCTGTGAGAACTCCGCAGTGAGTTGTAAGTGCAGTAGGAAAGGCTTAATCTGTCAGTTCAGAAACAGCGAAGGTATCTCAGGTGTCGCATAAGTATTTAAAGGAAAAAATTGGTTAAAATCAGTATAGTCATCTCTGTTTTGAAACTCGGTGACGATGACAAATGTAGCACTCGTGGAGAAGGCCACAATTTAGCCTTTGCTCTCTGGTGGCTGTGAGCCAGGTGCATTTCACTGAGCGCTGGCCGTCTGCCGAGAGGACAAGAGGACGAGAGGACGCTTCTGCCTCTCGGAGCCAGTTACCGACTGTCCCTCATGGGGTGGGGGTTGGGGGGGTAGTGGTCGTGGCTGACCCAGAGCGTTGCCGTGGGCTGGGTTGTTTACGTAGCCTCGTTTATCCACTCGGGCATTTTACGAAAATGCAGTTAGAGATGCAGTTATCAGCGCCATCTGACAGAGGAGGGACTGGGGCTCCTAGAGGTAAAGGAGTGGTCGAGGGAGAGTTTGAACCCGGGCAGAAGGACAGCAGTCTGTCGTCAGAGCCACGCGCTCACCTGGCGTGTCACCGAGCGGCCCCCTGTGTGCTCTGGGAAGGCCAAGGCCCAAGACCATCCCACAGAGGGAGGCTCGGCAGAGAGGCTGCTGCGGATGCTCTTGGGGCGCAGACACTGCCCAGGTAGCCCAGGCCCTGGGACCCCGGGGTCCAGCGTGGGGGCCTGGCCAGGAAGCCCAGGCCTCCCCTCGCCCACCACCTGGCCTGCAGCGCTGTCCTGGGCACCCTGGAGATCCCAGGGCAATCGCGGTCGGCACCCCCTCCGAGAGGCTGCGACAGTGTACAGTGCGACCGCGTGGGGTGGGGGTGGCCAGGAGTGTCGTCCAAAGCGCATCGCTCTCCCGTTCTGCCCTGCGTGCGTTGTCTCAGGAAGTTCGCGGGGCATCCAGGCCGCTCCCAGGTCCGCACTGTCTGGGAAGGGAGGATTCGCCGAGGCTGGGAGCAGGGGTCCTGGGTGCAGGTGGGCGAAGGCACAGCCTCCAGTCGTGAGCTGGGGTATGATGTGCGACAGGGCAGCCTTGGTCAGCACTGCCACGTGGCGTAGCCAAAGCTGTCGGGAGCGGGTCCTCAGAGTCCTCATGACAAGGAAGAAACGTTTTTTTCCTTTTTTTTTTTGTCTCTGTGAGAGGTGACGGGTGTTCACTTGACTCGGAGCGGCGGCTTCACAGTGCGTGTTCCGGTGGGCATGCCGTGCGGCGTTACAGCTCAGTGAGGCCGAGTCGCTTTCCTCCCGTGCTCCCTGGCGTGGCCTTCAAGCTGGCCGCCTTCCTGCCTCGTTCCCGCCTTGCATGAGCGTGCATGTTTCTGGGGTCCTTCGCCTCTAGTGGACGCTCACACCCCAGAGGGGACATCGTGACAGAGGTGGCCTCAGGCCTGCACCGGCTGGGGGGAGAGGTGCCGCTCAGGCCCCCGCCGTCCTGTGGGCAGGGAGGAGGGACGGGATCGCCCGTGTCCGCACCGCACCCTTCCGAGCCACAATTACCCGGTTTCGATTCCGGCCCCGCTGGGTCAGGCATCATTCCAGCATGTGGCCACGGGCTGCGTGGCCAGCGGGGCCAGAGCAGGACAACAGGATGCCCGCGCTGGGCCGAGGGTGCAGAGGGCCCAGCACTGTCTGGTGCTGTCCTGTTGGAACCCGGGCTCACCTCCGAGGCGTGCCAGTGTGAACTGCGCGGCGTCCAGAGGGCGAGGGACGGCCGCCTTCGCCTGGACGGTGCTGCTGGGCGCTCGCGGCCGCGCTCCAGAGAGAAAGCCCTGGTCAGGGCGTCCGTCTCCGAGCGCAGTGCGGACAGAAGCGGGGCAGTGGCCTTCGCACACGTTCCCTCGGGACGGTGGGTCTAGGCCGCCCGCCCCAGAGCACCCAGAGCGTGGGAGGATGAGAAGTTGCGTGTTCTGAGCAGTCAGTGGTGCCTTGTTTCTCATGGGATTTATTGTCAGTTTATGTGATTTGCTTCGCAGTAATGTGCACAGGGTTCCAGTAGTTAATGTCGTCTCTGTCCTCTCCTGCAAGCCGCTGTGAGTGGCTCTCCTTTACTGTCAGGGGAAGGAGTCGGGTGGGGAGGCCCAGCGGGGATTCCCAGGGCGGGGTGGGCGTGGACGGTGCCTTGGACTCCAGGTCCCTAGCCTGCTAGTCCAGCGGCCGCCAGCCTGACCCCCAGTGAGCGTAAGTGTGAGTGAGCGTGTGTGTGTCTGAGGACTCACCTTGGCTCAAACACTTTCTACAGGCCGTGTAAGCGCTACTGTCACCGAAGCCCTCATGCCCCACCTCTAGCTTAAAGATGACCCCATGACACGCTCCGTCAGCCCGTACTCCCGGAAGCAGTCTCCGCAGCGGCTGTCACCACATGCGCGCGTGCGTTTCTGTGTTTGCTGCCGTCTCTGCTGGAAGCTCCTGGGGCCGTGCCACCCGGTGCCCGGTGGGTGGCCGGCGCGTGGCGGGCACGAGTGATTACTCGGAGAAGGGGAAGAGCCTGAGAGGGGGAAGGGAAGACAGCCGAGAGCTGTCTTCATTTGACTTCGTCCAAGAGGAGCTCTGTCGGGGTGTGCGGGGTACCCTTCGATCTTTCCAGCCACAAGCCACGTATCGGTCAGGTGCTCCCAGCTGCCGGTGACAGATGCCTCATTTTAAATGGCATGAACAATAAGAGAAATCCATGACCTCACTAACGACGATGGCTTCCGAGACCCCACTTCTTGCCTCTTTCTACTCTGCCCCCTTGGGGAGAAACTGCCCTCAGGCCACGGCCCCGACAGCTGCTGGGAGCTGGAGGCATCACCTGGGCATCACACGTCCTCCGGGAAGGGCGTCAGTTCTTCCCATGTGGCTCCTTAGGAGCGAGGAAACCTCACAGACGCCACATGCCCTGCCCTAATCCGGCCCTGCAAGGGGGCTGGAACGATGGAGGGTCTCACAGTTGGTCCCCGATCAGCAGCCTCAGCATCGCCCAGGAGCGTGTTGGAAGCTGGGGGTGGGGAGGGGGGCCCAGCGATCTGGGTTTCGCAAGCTCTCCTGGTGGTTCGATGCTCAGTAAAGACCAAGAAGCAAAAAATGTGGCTGGGCTAACGGGGAAACACCTGAACTCAGCTGGGCTCTGGAGCGGCAGGGCAAGGCCCTGGGGGCTGGCGGGGTTGCCGATGAGATGTGTTGCAGCCACTGCCCCCAGCCAGGATGATGAAGACAAGGCTCAGAGCCCTGTGTGAGAGGCAGGGCTGCCCAGGCCGGAGCCGATGACTGGTGACAGGCGCGTGTGTCACCTCCCCACCTTTGCCTTCTCCCTCCCGCCAGCTTTCAGAGATTCACTGAGTGTTACCAGCGCTTCTACCAGTTGCAGCCCGAGATGACACGGCGACTCTATGACAAGTTTATAACCCAGTTGCAGACATCGGTCCGGGTGAGTGGCAAGAGGCAGCAGGAACCGCTGGCTTGGGTGCCGCCTCTGGACTGCCAGCCCCCTGAGGGCAGCGTCCCTGCTCCCCGCCCCCCTCACTCCTCCGTGCCCAGCTGGCAGCAGCGCCGGGTGTCCCTTTACTGTGGCGTGGGTGTCTCACGTGCCTCTCCGTCGCTGTCCTGTGTTGTCGCTGGGTATGTGTGCGAGCTCGGCGAGGGCGCAGCTGGGCCTCACAGGGTCTCCCAGTGCCCGGTGCAGTGGTGGCTTCAGCGGAGCTGTGTCCTAGAGGGAGCACAGGGACAGGACTCCCTCCATGGTCTCTGAAAGGGGGGAGTGAGACTGCCCTGCTGCCACACCCCAGGATGGCCCCGAGCGTCCGGGTGTCCCTGTGGTGGGCGCTCAGGTGACCGGGCGGGAGAGGCTCCCGCAGGCTCCGTTGAAATGTCTTCCCTTTCACCCTTTGTCCCCTCCACATGGGGTCGCGGGCGGAAACGGTGGAATGTTTGTTCAAGGACTGGACCGGAACCAAGCCCGGACCTGAGTGCT
>NW_006443131.1:1309580-1316982 GCF_000325575.1 Pteropus alecto | reverse complement strand
GGTCCCCGTGAGCTCTGGCCCCCTTTGTCCTCAGGAGGAGGTGGCTGAGATCAAAGCGGAGGGGAACCTGGAGGCCGTCCTGAGCAACTTGGACGCCATCGTGGAGGAGGGGAAGGCCCGCGAGGAGCCGGCCTGGTGAGGAGGGCCGGGGGCTCCGGGGGGCAGCTGCATTGAGCGTCTCGGAGGTGCTTTTATGAGGGATCCGTGTGCCTGAGATAGGGACAGGTGGACAGGGCAGACACCAGACAGTAACCCAAGACAGTGACACGCACAGCCCCCTCTCGGGGGAGGGCCTGGCAGGCCCACTTTGCCCGGGGTGAGAGGCAGGCGGAGGGAGCCTCCTGGGAGGCCAGGTCAGGACCTGTGCCTGGCTGTGGGGGAGGGGGAGGGAGGGTGCCGAGGCTGAGCAGCAGGGCTGCCATCGTGGCCTGGTGGCAGCTGGCCCTCAGCCCTTTGATCATCCAGCGAGTATTGAGGGAGCACCGCCCTCGCCCGCCCCCGTGTCTCAGCGGCAGAAGGTGGCTGTGGCCAAAACACTGCGGACCCCCTCCCTCGTCCCGACCCTCCGACCCTCCGACCCTCCGTCCTGACCCACGTCTCAGCAGGCTGCCCTGTGCAGGCCGAGAGGGCCCAGGAGGGCGGAGTGGAGCTCCCGCCTGATACGGCCCTAGGGAGGGAGCAAAACCTTTTCTGTGTTTCCTCCTTTCTTTGTGGCTGTAATGCTTAAGAGAAATGTTCAATAACTGAAAAATTTAAAAGAATCTACAGTGGCTCCCAGCCCACTGCCCATGACAACTGACCGTCTCCCCCTCGGGGCTCTCGGCCGCCTGTAATCCCACCTCCCCAGGCCTGTCCTTACGTCTCCTCGCGTGGGCCCCTCTGGGTCGGGGCCCGCTGCCGGGCAGCCACTCCATCTGGGGGGCTCATTCTGCGCAACTCCAGCCCCCAGCTCACATGCCTAGTGGAGCACCAGCCAGGAGGACGGGGCAGGGGCTGAGAAGTCGCCAGAGGCCTGGAGCGTGGGAGGTGGGGGCGCGTGTGGGTGGAGGGGACTGACGGGAGGGAGAGGGGAGAGGGGCTCCTGGGTGCTGGAGCTGAGGCCCGGGTGGCCTTCGTGGATCTTGAGGTGGGAGGGGCCACTGGTGAGACCTTGAAAGCCAGCCCATCTGAGACTGGAGCGGGCATGTCACTGACTGTGCTGGGGAGTGGGACCTCACCCCACCCACGTCCACCCCTCATGCCCCCTGCAGGCGCCCCAGCGGGGCCCCGGAGAAGGACATGCGCAGCGCCCTGGCGCCCTACCTCCTGCAGCAGCGGGACACCCTGCAGCGCCGGGTGCAGAGGCAGGAGGTGGAGAACAAGCAGCTGGCGGACGCCGTGCGGGCCGGACGCAGGCAGGTGGAGGCGCTGCAGATGCAGAGCCGGGCCCGGTGGCAGGCCTGGCAGGTGGGTGCCCCGCCCCGCCCCGCCCGCAGCTCAGGAGAACACGGCCCGGACGGGGGACGGCTCCCCCGTGCTCCCCCGTGTCCCGGCCAGTCAGCTTGACCCTCTGCCACTCTGCTCGCTCGGCCCCACGTGCCCCGCCCGGTACCTCAGGCTCATGCAGCAGAGCGGCTCCTGGAGCCTTCGCACACCCCAAACGCCCTCCGTGCCACGCGCGTGTCCTTTCCGGGGGGCTGAAGTCACTTGGGGCCAAGTCGGTGAATGAAGGGGAGACACCGGGTGACGGGCGGCAGGTGTGGCTGCACTGCGGCGACATGAGTCTTCCTGGCTCAAAATGGGGTTCTGAGGAGGGTTTCTGGGGGGGCCTTGGGCGGGAGCACCACGGTGGGGTCTTCCCCTCACACATCCATCTTACGACCAAGCCATTCGACAGCCCCCTGCCCAGGCGGACCAGGCCCTCCTGTCTGCAAGGGGGAGGGTCCCAGATCCATGGCTCCCGGATCCCCTGGGTCTTCTCGTCCCGAAACCAGTCAGCTGAGCCTGAAGATCCTGGCCCGAGCCTCAGAGGAAGGCCCCACTCCCTACCTCCCCACCAGCAGACTGGCCCCCGGGGACCGAGCAGCAGGCACCAAGGTGCTAGTGACCAAAGCCCTCAGCCTGGTGCTGTCTGACAGGCAGGTTCCACAGCCCAGAGTTGTGTCTCAGGCACCCTTGGGGCCACCCCGCCGAGTCCTCGGGCAAGATGCTGCTCTGCCATTGCCACCCCATCACCTGAGTCCCCAGTCGCTCCCCCGTGTGGGCCCTGGCTTCAGAACAGGGCCCCGCCAGTTCCGACGGTCAGAGGGAGAGCGAGGCCCCGGGTCTGGGGGCCAGTGGGGTGCGTGCTCCGTGCTCCGCGCTGAGGACCAGGCTGCAGCACCCAGAGCTTTGCGCCGCCGCTTCCGCGTCTGGCCCAGCTGGACGTCACCTCCTCCGAGAGTCTCTGACCGTGTCTGTGGCGGGCGGGCCGGGGAGTGAGGGGACACTCTGGGGCCTTGTTGAAGACGAGCTCTGCTCTGGGGGGGTCCCCTAGGCAGCCGAGGCAGCTGACGGGACTCCTGCCATTCTGGGGGACCCGGGCCTGGCGCCGAGGGCGGGAGGGGACGGGTTTGGGCTCTCCCCCCTGCAGCATCTCTCTCGTCTCCCGTTGGTGGCAGGCTGTGCACCGAGGACAGAAGGAGCTGGCGGCCGTGCTGCGGGGGCCTCAGTGAGCGGAGCCCGCCGGCCGGGGAGCAGGCGGCCGTCGATGGGCCTGCGCGAGCCTGCCGGGAACAGCTGGAGTGTGACCCATCCCCAAGCCGGGCAGCATGGGGGGCCGCGGCCTGAGCGGTCCCCACTGTCACTGTGCCTTGGGGCTCCCTCGGGTCACATGTACTACCTTTAGGTCACCCTGTTTTCTTCTGACTTGGCGTCCTGGCCAGCGCCCTACTGTCCTCTGGCTTGCCCCCCGCCCCCCGCGGTTCTGGAGCACCCCCCCTCCCCCGGACCTGGCTCGGGAACCTTTTTTTTTGTCTCCGCTGATTGCCCCCTTGCCGGCCAACACAAAGGCCCCTGCCATGTCCTCCCACATCTGTAAATAAACTTCCTGGCCACACTGTAATCTGTTGGGTTCCTCCGCCTGGGCCACAGCCCCTCTTGGCCCTGGGAGCCTCCGGGCTCCAGTGGTTGGTGCAGGGCACCGGGCCATGACAGAACCAGGACCCCTGGGTGCCCTGAGGCCAGGACAAGCTCCCAGGGCCTGTCATTGTGTCCAGCCCAGGCCACCCCTCGGCTGGACCGCTTAGTTCTGAGGAAGGCTTCACGGTGGGCCTTGGGGCTCACACGGGCCGGGGGCCTCTGCTTCCTCGTGCCCCCTCCCCCCAGTCGGGCATCAGGAGGGGGACGTGGCTTGGGCACAGCTTCTCCCTCACTCTGGAGGGCGGCTTGGTCACCTCTGTCCTAAAGCCCTGGGCCCACCCAGGAGACGTCAGGAGGCCCCTGCTTGCCACCCCCACCCCTAAACTGAGCCCATGGCCCGTCTCTCCCCCTGGAGCTGCGGCACCCAGACACCCAGGGGCCCCTCAGCGCCCTGCCAAGCCCTGGAGTGGGGAGCAGTCACCCGCCCTCCCCCAGGCTCAGCTGAGGGACAGGGTTTTCAGGCTGGATGTCCTGTCTCTGTGAGGGCGGCTCCCTAGGGTCGTCCCCACTGCGGGGCAGCAAGGGCAGGAAAGATGTCCCTGCCCTCGGAGACCCTGTGAGGGGACGGGGCCAGGGTCCCCACCGCACTGACCGGTGGCCTGCCCCAGACCATGGTGGTCTCATCCCTGGCCCAGCCCCACCTCTGTTGGCGCTCGGTTCTTGGCGCGGGACTCCCCCTGCCCCTTCTGTCCTGACGCACGGGCCTGACCAGGGTTGGGCCGCGCCTGCCCGGCCCGCCACTGCCGTCTGGCGGGGTGAACGAGGGCATGGCCGGCCCCGCCTCCGGGGTTTGGCTCCTGCCCACAGCTGACAGCGGGAGTCGCCGCCTGTCTGTGCTCCCTGACTTACTGTGGACCCCTGTGGACCCCTGGGCCCCTTTCTCTTGGCCCTCACACCCGTCCTGGCTGTCCAGCCACAGCTCAAACTGAGGCTGGGGCAGGGGCTCCAAGGGAGAGTGAGTAGGGGCTGGGGGACCTGCAGTGGCCCCCTCAGAGGGCCCGGGGACACCCAGAGGCGGCTGTGTACGATGGCCGCTTACCCTCCTCCTCCGCCACTCCCAGGGGCCTTTCCAGGCTGCTGTGGCTCCAACCACAACATCCTTTGGGGTTTGGCCTGCAGAGCCAGGGCGGATGACCCCCAAATAGCCCTGGCAGACGGCCCCGGCTCCCGGGGCGCAGCCCGGAGTATAAACGGGGCTGCAGGCTGGCGGAGGCCGAGTCCAAGCAAGCAGCAGCCACTGACACCATGAGGTTCCCCGTGCTCCTCTCTGCAGGCTGGCGGAGGCCGAGTCCAAGCAAGCAGAGCAGCAGCCGCTGACACCATGAGGTTCCCCGTGCTCCTTGCCCTCCTGGCCCTGGCCGCACTCTGCCTCGCCGAGCAGGCTGGTGAGTGTCCCCACTGCGCCCGGCCAGTGAGGAGGGGAGCTGTAAGGGGAAGGTGCCTTGGCCCTGCCCCTCCTGCAGGGGGCGATGGGGAGGCCTGGGGCTGAGCAGGGCTGGACCAGGCTCCTTCCCTTTGCAGACGCAAAGCCCAGCGGAGCAGAGTCCAGCAGAGGAACAGGTAGGAGGCAGGCCCGACGGGGGCTGTGCCCCATCACCTGTGGTGCTGCCCACCCGCAGCACCCCCACCCGGTCCCCTCAGCCCCATCTGCTTCCTGCCACCTCCTGCCAGGCTTTCAGGAAGCCAGCCTGCTCCCTTCCGTGTCCCCCTAACTCACAGCCACCTGAGCCCTGGCCCTCTGTCCCGCAGCCTTCGTGTCCAGGCAGGAGGGCAGCGAGGTGGCGAAGCGACTGCGGCGCTACCTGGATCCCGGGCTGGGGTGAGGCGGGCGCCGGGCGGGGGGACGGGGCACCCGCGGGCATTCTGCCGGGAGGCTGACTGACGCCCCTGTGCGGACCCTCAGAGCCCCAGGCCCCTACCCGGACCCCCTGGAGCCGAAGCGGGAGGTGTGCGAGCTCAACCCTGACTGTGACGAGCTGGCGGACCACATCGGCTTCCAGGAGGCCTACCGGCGCTTCTACGGCACGGCCTAGGGCCCACCCGCTGCCTGCAGGACCCGCCACCCCGGCCCTGCCCCGCAGGCGCGGGGTCCCCTTCTCCCAGCTGCCCTAGAATAAACTCCAGAAGAAGACCTGGTGGGCTCTGCCTCCTTGTCCGTCATCTGCTTGGCGGGGAGGGGCCGCAGTGCCAAGTGGGTTTTACCTTTTTCAGTCCCAGAAAGTGCTTTGCAAAGCCGGCTGGTTTTTATTTGTGCTTGCCTCGTTCCAGAAGCAGGGGAAGTGGCTTTATAAAGTCTGACTGGGGCCCCATGGAACCCAGCACTACCCCCCATCCTCAACCCACTGCACCTACAGTGACACGCTCAGACAGACCTCAACCCCAAATGCCCGGGCCCCTCGAGCATGTGGCTGTGACCGGGACAGACTGGTCACTACGGCAGAGCGGTGGGGGGCGGTGGGCCCTCTGGGCTGGTTAACAGGCACTCGGGGTCAGCGGGTTAGTCGTGTTAGTTCTTCCCTGGCCTGAGCAGAGGCCACCAGCAGCAGACCTGGCCCTGGACAGCGCCTCCCCGTGGACGCACACCCCCCCTCAGACCCTCAGCACTTCCCCAGCCCCTTCGACGGCACCGTCACTCACCCCGCCCCCACGCCAGCTCCTCTCCCCTCTCCTCTGCACTCTCCTCAGTCACTCCAGGTCCCCCCTCCCCCCGACCTTTTCCCGTCGATGCTCTGTCTTCCTCCAGGGCAGGCCCAGGGGTGGGCCTCACTGCTGTTTGGCCTTTGTACCCCCCTCCAGCGGGCCACCCTGCAGCAAGGGACATGTACTGGGGGCCCAACCTAGGGAGGCTGTGAAAGCAGCGATGATGACCAGGTTCCCGGCCACCGCCAAACCCAGCGTGGCCGCCATGCCTGCCAGGCCCAGGGGGGGCTCTTGCGTGGCCAGCCAGGCCTGGCGGGACCCCATGTCAGCCAGCACCGCCTCCAGCTGGAAGTGGGTGCCCAGCACCGCGCAGACGTGGAAGAGCTGGTGGCTGTGACCTGTGGGGAGGGCGGGCAGTCACGGCACACACCCCGTTCCAAGCGCTGCGACCCCCGTGACCCACAGCACGTGGCCCCATCCCGTGGGCCTGCCACCCCGTCCGCCCTAAAATCAGGAATAAGAAAAGCTGGTCTCCAGAATTACAGAAGCGGTACATGCGCTGATACGCATAACACACAGCCCCCAGCAAACACGCTGCTACCTGAGAAGTGGGGGGTGGGCCTGGTCCCCAAGGACCCCCCAGTGACGCTGTCCCCTGGCCGTGACACCCCACTGCTCGAGAAGTCGCCTCCCCTTGCCCACTCCCAGGAGGGCGGGGCCTGCGCTCTCACCGATGTAGTCGAAGCGTCCAGGTGCCAGCCGCTCGGGCAGGCGGGAGGCGAAGAGGGAGCCAGTGAGCAGCGCGCACAGCAGGTGGTAGCCATGGCTGGGGCTCAGCGCCTCCCGCCCACAGCTGCGGCCCCCGTCCCAGCACAGCCCCAGCTGGGGAAGTTTGAGAAGCAGGGCTGAGCGGGCGGGGTTTGGGGAGGAAACCCGCGGCGCCTGCGATCCGGTGAGGAAGGGGACGCAGCGGGCAGGGTGCTGGGCTGGAGGGGCAGCGGGGCTGAGGGCAGGGACTGGGGCGTCGGGCAGGGAAGCGGGGCCGGCGCCTCACCCGGTAGAAGAGCGGGAGGTTGTCGAACAGGAAGGGGTAGGCGAAGGCGCCGGTGCGGAGGGCCTTGCTCAGCCCGGGGCTCTCCAGCTCCGGGAATCTGGAGGCCGGGCCGGGTGGGGGAGGCTGGTCACCACTCGGTGCTCGGGTGGGGGTCAGAGGAGGGCAGAGGGCCAGGATGGATGTCAGTGGAGCTTAGTGGCTTTAAAGTGGCACGGGACCCCTTCGTGAACGACCACACGTGTGAAATGGGGATGAAGACACCTGCCCTTTAGGTGGCTGGGAGACAGCGCAGGTCTGCGGTGCCCAGGAACCCGCCCTCTCGCTCCTAACGTTAAGGGCGCCCAGGCGTAGGGCGCCCAGCGCCCCCAGGGGCCGTGCGTTTGCCCCGCCGCCTTCCCCTCCACCGCCGGCCGAGAACGCACCGGGAGTAGCAGGAGAGGCCGGTGCACAGGAAGGAATTGAGCACGGCGGCGGGCACAAAGAGCTGATGCAGGCGGCCGTGCAGCCAGGAGGCCGGCATGGAGTAGGCGGCATAGGGGAAGGCGCAGC
>NW_006443131.1:1303036-1308998 GCF_000325575.1 Pteropus alecto | reverse complement strand
GGGCGGGGGGAAGGGAGAAGGGGCTCACTGGGCCAGACCCCTTCTCCACCAGAGAATGGGCTGGAGGTCACAGTGGCCCCAAGACCAAACTCAGCCCGACCTCCATCTTAGTCAGGTTCCAATCCCCTGAGAGCTGATGAGAAACAGAAGAGCCAGTGGTAGAAGCCAAGAAGGGTTGGGGCTGTGGGCTGGCACCCACGGGGCGCCCTGGGCAGGGGACTCTGAAGGGAGCATTCTAGCCTAGGGAGCAGGCCACAAGCCTGTGCCTTGGGGAACAGGAGTGGGAGGGGTAAGAGTTAGCCTGCAGGAGGGACATCCCGTTGCTGGAAGAACCTCAGTCCCAGCCAGTCCCCTGGGGAGTAGGGGTAGCGGGGTGCAGCCCCTCACCCGGGGAACCTGGTGGATTCGAAGCAGCTGGGGCAGCTTGAGACTGAGCATGGTTGCGGGGCACCTCCACGTTGACCTAGAGACAGAGGCGGGGCTCAGGTATCTGTTCCCATCCACCTTCCCTTAGGGGTGCATGCACGTGTGTGGGTGGTAGCGGGGCACCAAGCCGCTTCCTCAGGCCAAGGAAGGCTGGCCCAGCTTCCTGATCCCTCCCCATCTTAGCCTGGGGGCTTTTGGTCCCTCCACTGCGGGGCTCAGTCTCCTCCCCAGGGGAAGGCTGCCTCAGGAACCCCAAGCCCTGGGTCCAGGCCCTGCCCCCCATTCTGTCTCAGGAGAAGCCTGGCTCACCCCCGTCAACCTGGAGGGCTCGAGCCCACCCACCAGCCAGGGAAAGCCTTGGGCCCAGGGCGGGGCTGAGCAGGGGAAAGGCAGGCGAGGGACGGTTCTCAGAGAGGCCAGATGCCCGCGGGTGGGGCCGTGAATCGGGGATGCCTGGCTCTTCGAGGGCTACACACCCCTCCTGAGCCCCACACCAGTCAGCCCAGACCTGTGTGCTGCCCCGCCTGCTGCTCGGGCAGCCTCTCCAGGCACATTCCTTGGCACAAGTGGAGGGGCTGGGCTGGCCGGCCGGGGGGCAGAGGCCCGGGAGGACGGATAGTGGGACGCTCACCCCCTCCTCAGCTCCCTGGGCCAAAACTTTCCGGCAGCTCCACAGACGGCCCTGCCCGTTCCTGCTGCCGGCTCCTCCGGGCCTCACCCCACCAGTCCCCCCAGCCTCTGCTCTTGTCATTCAACACTTTGGGGGCCTCTCTGCCCGAGCTGGGTGCTGGGGACCCAGCTGGGCACAAGACAGACGTCCCTAGTCCCTCCATTGGCTGAGCCTTGAAATAGATAAAAGCTCGAAAGGTACCCCTGCCCCGGGGAGGGGCAGAGGCAGCTGCTGGCTGGGCTCTAGCTGCCCTCGGGGTCCCTTCCTCCACGGGGCTGCGGTCTCTGGAAGTGTGCGGCTAGAGCAGGCCCCCCCAGCCCGCCAGGATGGGTGGCAGAGCCCAGGGGGGCTTCCTTACCCGGCGCGCGGCTGGCGCTCCCAAGCCGGTGGGTCAGCAGGCCGGGTGCCCCTGCCCGCCAGGCCGGCAGCGGGAGAGCAGGGTGGCGGCTGGCGGGCCAGGCCTGGGCGGGGAGTGGGAGACAAAGGGAACAATCGCAGCCTTGTTCAGCCTCCAGGGAGCAGCCAGGGGCGCCCGGCCCCATCAGCAGGCAGCTCACTGCCGGCCTCCTGCACAGCCAGCCCCAGCCCGACCCCAGCCCGCGGCCATCAGACTGGCCATAGCCGGGCCACTGCCAGGACTCGGCCATGCTCCCCCAGGCCGCACTGCACCACTGGTCCGGTTCTCCCAGGGGAGGGGGCCCTTCGGCTGGGCAGCAAATTCCAACCCTGGCCTTGGACTTGAGACCACCTCACTGTGCTTCGCTGTGGTCGTGTCTTTAGCACGTGTTGGTGCAGCCATGAGAGATTTGCCAAGTCCTTCACTCCCCAGGTACTGGAGGTGCCAGTCCTTGCAGAGGACAGGGACTGAGGACTCAGGCTGGCCTCAAGGGTCACCCCCGCCTCCCTCTCGAAGCGCTCTGCTTCAGAGGACCCAGCTGGAGACTGCACAGCAGCCCCAGGCTGCACTGCACCCTCAGGACAATGCAGACTCCAGCTCGACCCAGGGCCAGTGAACTTGATTGTTGTCACAAAACTGCCAGCTTGCTCCAATGGGTCCACCTCAAACCTTTCCAGAATGCCGTTTCAGAGCCCCGCACCCCCACTCCAAGACCCACAGAAAGGCACCAGGAGACAGAGCGGGCTTCGGGGGTCTTTATTAAGTGATGCTTTAGTCTTAGTCTCTGCCAGGCACTGGGAGTGGGGGTGGCACCCCCAGGTTGTCCCAGATGTGCTACCTTGAAGAGGCAGGAAGCCTGCTCTCCTGAGCACAGCCTAGGAAGCTGGGCTCGCTGGGGTGGGGGCCCCAGAGCTGACGCCCCGCCCCACCCCAGCTGAGGCACCGCCCTTCATTTCCCCAGCTCTCCCGGTCACCTCTGCTCCGGTCACCTCTGCTCCGAAAGCCCGCCCGCCAGCTCAGCCCCACCAGCTCCAGTCCCCCACAAACTCGGAAGCCCAGCGGGACACAGGCCCCCAACGGGCAGCGCCAAGGGGCCTCTGCTTCCCCTGATCGGAGGGAGCTGGCCTCGGCCTGCACCCGCCTCCCCTCTCACTGGCACCCTACTGCCCCGGCACAGCAGCCAGGGACACGAGCGCAGATGCTGTGGGGCTGGTGGGCCCAGGGGCCTCCAAGGGCGTGCGGGCTGCCCGCAGCGCCCTGGACGCTGGGCAGAAACAGAAGCAGGGGTGGGCAGCTGGTGCGTGCCCGTGGCGGGGAGGGGTGAGCCCAGGCTGCTCTCAGCGTGGCCAGCCCCAGGCCCCTCTTCTTTAAAGAGTCCCCAAGGCTCCAACGCTGCCCAGCCCCCACAGAGGGAGACCAGAGGGTGAGTGGCCCTTGAGGAGCATGGTCTGCAGAGAACCCCCTGAGACCTGGTGTCGCCCACTCTCCCCAGGGCTGGAGGGCGCCCCCTCCTGGCCCCAACCTCTGCATGCTGGGTGAGGAAGGAGGGCCCCGCTGTCCCTCCCTCTCAGAGGTCCAGGAACTACTCCAATGAAATGCAGACGCCACGCCTGTCGCCGTCCCTGGGGACAGCAGAGCTGACCAGGGCCCACGGGCCTCTCCTGCCCCAAGCGCTTTCCTCGCTTCCCTGACGCTGTACGGCAGCAGGGGACCAGCCCTCCCAGCCCCTCCGGGTCCCCCCAGCCTGCGTCAGCCAGGCTTCCTTCCTGAGTGCGTGCGTGCGTGCGTCTGCGTGAGGTGGGGTGACGACGGGGCAGTCCTGGCTGCCAGGGAGGGCACGAGAGATCTGGAGTCAGCCCCACTGCAGGGCCCGGGGGCAGCGTCAGCCAATCTCCTTCCACTGCTTGTAGAAGTCCAGGACGTTCTGGACGTCCACGCCGGCGTGGGCAGCGGCCTGCAGAGCGCCCTGTGGAACAGGGCCAGACAAAGGGAGGAGGACGCTGACCATGCGACATGTCGGTGGGGGCTGGGGAAGCAGGGACGTCTGAGGGGATCTGCGCCGGTGCCACCTCCCATCCAGTCCCCTCCTGTCGCCCGAGACCCACCTGCATTGGGCCCGAGAGCGCACTGGGGTTGTCCAGTGGAAAGCCTGTGACGATGGTCACCATGCCGCTCGGGTCCTCCTCCCCAGCCCCCTGGGCCAGGGTCAGCTGTTTACAGCTGTCCAGGATCTTATAGAGGGTCCTGGTGGGAGAGAGGACACAGCGTGGACACCAGGACTTCCAGGGCACCGGGGAGGCTGGGGACAGGGAGGGCAGCAGGGCAGGCTGGCACCGGCATGAGGACACGGAGCCCAAGCCCCTCGGGCCCAGGCTGGCTTTGCCGCCTGTTCCAGAATTCTGAGGCCCGGGGCAGGGCTGGCCCTTACCAGGCATCAGTGTCCTGCCTCTTCAGCTTGTGCCGCTCGAAGCTCTTTCCCACCTCTTTCTGGCAGCGAATGTACCTGCAAAGGACACGAGCGGGGGTGGGGCCGAGGAGAGCGCCTCGCACACAGCCACACAAAGCAGCGCGACGCCTACGGTCGTGGCGGGTTCCAGGGGAGCCCTGCCTCGCCCAGCTCGCGCTCCCTCCTCCAGGAAGGAGGGTGAGGAGAGCAGCAGAACATGCTCTTCGGGTCAGGTTTCTGGAGGCAGGGCCCAAGCGAGCGGCTGTCAGTGCCCTGGCCGGGTGCGGGCAGACAGGGGTGGGGGTGTCAGCCAGCAGGAGGCCCGAGGAAGGGCCTGGGGTCGAGCACCTGCACGTCTGCTCACTGTGGCTTCCCCCGGAGGCAGGAGCCCCGCCCTGGCAACCCCAAAGGACAAGCTCCCAGAGGCCCACAGTGTGGAGCCGGGGGGCCGCGCCCTCCCCTTGCTGACCCCGCTTCCCGTTTGCCCCCACAGCTAGTGGACAGGGCAGTGCTCCCACAGGACTCCCTGCTCCTCCCATCACCTGCTTTTGGCCCCTGAGACCCGGCCTCCCTCCCTGGGCAGTGAGCAAACTGTGAGTGGGGCTGCAAGTGTGTGTCACGCACCCCCAGCCCCCACCGACTTGTCCCACGGTCAGCTGGGAGACGGACGCGGGCTCAGCACAGGCCCCGCGGGTCTGCACCCACCTGTTTCCTTTCTTAAACTCTGCCTCCAGGTATCGGATCCCATCCCGGGCCCCTGGGTGCTCTTTCTTCAGCAGATCCAGGCCATCGATCACTGGTTGGCGAGGTGGGGGTGGGGAAGGACAAGGCAGGTGAGCCAGCCCGCTGTCTTGTGGGGCTCTGCACACACTGCAGAAGGGGACCAGGCCCACAAGGTCCCCAGAGACCCTTCAGAGTGCGACCTCTGGCAGCCACGAACCTGGCCACTTCCTGAGCACTTTCCCCAACCGGCTCGGGAGTCGAGGTTTAACAAGGGTCATTGTGCCCATTTCACAGGTGACGTGACAGGACTTGACTGAGGCCGCTGTGTGTGAACTGGGCCCCAAATAAGGGTGTCTTGATACCAAGCCCACAGTCTCTCTCAGCCTCACTCTGGCCCCCACCTCCCCATTATGCTCACCTGTCCTTGGAATGATGACAATGAAGCGGCCGCTGGTGGCCAGCTGGCGGATGATGGGGAGGTGGTGGCAGAGGGCCTGGGTGTCAGGGACGAGGTAGGGAGACATTGCCGACTGGGCCTTGGGCTGCTGTAGGCTCCCTTCTAGCTGAGAGACCTCGAGCTGGTGGGAAGGCAGGGCGGGCGGGTGAGCGCTGCTCACGGGGCTCCTCCCGCTGCTAAGGGGACAGGGACCCTCACCCAGTGGCCTTGGAGAAGTAGACAGAACGAGGATTAAGGGAGAGAGAGAGAAGACACAGCGAAGGCACCGAGAAGGCACCAGGGCTCCGTGGACAGGTTCGTGGACGGCCCCGGGAGGACAGAGACGAAGTGGTGGGGGACAGGAGCGGGGGCGGGGGGCTGCTGGGGCTTTAGGCGACACCCAGGCTGAGGGGCATCTGGGCTGCGATGTCCTACCTGCAGTCGGAGCTGCGCCATGTCCCTCATCAGCCTGTTCCGCCGTGCTTCCTCCTGGGCCTGCGGGAGAACCGTGCTGGGCTTGGGTTGGGGCCTGGGCCACGCCAGCCCTGGGGCCCCGTTCCCCTCTCCAGCCATCAGGCCAGGAGGAATTCGGGGCTCTGAAGCAGGCGGGCTACAGTCACAGCAGCTGTCCAGGGTCCTGCCCAGGGCGAGGCAGGCACAGGACAGCCCCGCTGCGCCCCAGGGCGTGGGCCCTGCCCCTCGGCACCTGCTCTCCCTCCCAGGGGACTCTGTGCACACACCGCTCGCCTTCTGTCACCATCCCCTTGCCAGCTTCTGGCGGAGCCGCAGCTCCGGGGCAGACGCGACCCACACACCTGCTGCTCGAGAACGAAGCCGCCAGGGCCGGAGCCTGCTCTTGCCCCT
>NW_006443131.1:1294687-1302964 GCF_000325575.1 Pteropus alecto | reverse complement strand
AGTCCTGGCGGGTGCAGCCCTAAACCGCCCGGTCCTTCCACACTGGCCACCCCACTGCACAGGCCTGGCCACCGTAACCCCGTGATGGCGCTCTGCCCACGACCCAGACACATCCAAAACCATCTGGCGTCTGTCACAGCTCCAACCACGAGTCCTCTGATGATTTTCCTTTGTCTTCTGAATGAAGTGCAAATTATACGGTCTAAAGGGTGAGGTCATAGGTGGGGACCGACCCTGAATGACACGAGGAGCCACTGAAGGCTCAGTGACAGCCAAAGTGGCACCGTCGCAGTGGTGCTGAAAACAGTTCTGTGACCGTCACACCGCAACCACGCAGGGGCTCCAGATGGAGCCCAGCTGAAGGACGTGCCACAGAAGAGCCCACCCCGCACCCTCTGGAAATGTCACGGCCAGGGAAGACCAGGACTGAGGGGCTGTCGGACTGGGGGAACCAGCGGACGCGATGACCAGACACGGTGTGGGGCCCGGAAAAGAAAACTGGAGTAGGGAGTGAGTGGAGAGTGAACGAAGCCGACGGCCTGTGCCGACCCCACGTCCTCGGCTTGATGGTTAAGGACTTGATGGTTAATGACGGTTGTGCTGGGCCCTCCCTCACCCCCTTCCCTGCAGAGTCCCGCACCACGAAGACTGGCCCTGCCCAAAGGGCAGGAGACAGCCGTTCCTCACGGCCAGGCCCCCGAGGAGCAGAGCACGGCGGGCCCAGGAACCTCACTTTTAGGCTAAATCTGGAGCTGTGAAGCCCCACGCTGCAGAGGGGGCTGCGGGCCCTGCGATAAGCCCCTCGGAGGCCCAGCGCGGGTGAGTGGGGGTCCACCCGGGCGGCTGCATGAATCTGGCTCCCAGCATCTCAGGGATGCAGGCGACACGCCCTCAGGAAGCCAGGTCCTGGCAGAAGAGGGTCCCTAAGCCAAGCAGACACTGGAGGCCCAGAGGGCAGGAGCGGTGGTCTCCAGCCCCACCTGGCCTGCAGGACAAGGACAAGAGCCGGGACAGTCACCGCTAACCCCTTGGTCATTCTGGTCACTCTAAGCGTCCTCATCTAAAAACACGAGGTGTCAGCACGCACTCCACGCGCTGCCGTGGGGGCAAACGAGATGTCACATGCAAA
The DNA here is from genome assembly GCF_000325575.1 of Pteropus alecto. Classification (NCBI taxonomy): domain Eukaryota; kingdom Metazoa; phylum Chordata; class Mammalia; order Chiroptera; family Pteropodidae; genus Pteropus; species Pteropus alecto. The sequence continues at coordinate 1,301,835 of NW_006443131.1, read as the reverse complement.
CCCAGCTCAGCACAGAGAAAGCCTGATGAGTGACAGGAGGGGCGCCGTGACGACAACCACACTGCTGCAGCTGCGGGAGGGACCCTGTGACCAAGGCGGAGCCGGAGGCGGTCCCCGCAGGCCCCGGGGTGTCCAGCACCACAGGAGAGGGGCGCGTGCCCCTGCCCCAGGAGAAGCCTCCACGCCCTTCAAGCTACAGCAAAGGCCTACAGAACGCACCGTCTCCGCAGCACGGACCTTCCCCTGTTCTCCCCTGGGAGCAGCAATAAAGGGCTGAACGCAAAAGGTCTGTTTTAAAACGAAAGGTCCCTGCTTTCAAGGCAGCAAAGGGCTTTCTGGGGGACTGTGGCCTTTCTGGCCAAGTGCACGGCCTGCAGGAGGGGCTCAGAGGTGCGGACGCCTGGGCTGGCAAGGGCAGGTGTGGGGAGGGGGCGGCTGAGTGAAGAACCCGAGGCCCCCGAGCCACATGGGCTGTGCCCACCATGCCAGACACCACCCCGAATGTCCTGGTGCCGCGTGGCTCGGAGGACGACCCGCCCAGGGCCACGCAGGCCCCACAGTGCCGCCACAAGGCGCGAGCCTCACGGGCGGAGGTCTGTGCTGCTCTCGCAGCTGCAGCCCCAGTGCCCAGGACGCTGTGGAGTGGCTCCCTGGGGGAGAAGAGGCGACGCCGGCCACGGCCTCCTCCGTGGGGTGGGAGGGCGCCTGCCCGTGCCGTGTCACACACCAGGACCTGTGCGCTCCCCTCCACTCCCGGTCCTCACCCCTCGAGCACGCACCCCAGCACCACGTGCCGGGCGCTGGACTGGCCGGCTCGCCCAGCTGCCACGCCCCCAGCAGGCTGTGCCTGTGCCTCCCACCCCAGTGGGCCGGGCGGGGCAGCCGACTCACCATGCGGAACTGGGCCTGGGCCTGCTGCAGCAGGCTCTCCCGCTCCGCCTGGGCGGTGCTGACGAAGATGCCGACCTCCGGGCTGAACTGCAGGGCGCTGCCTTGCAGGCGGGCGACAAAATGGCCGAAGCTGCGGATGCAGCAGATGCGCACAACCGACTGTGAGGGAACACGTGCGTCGGCCAGCTGAGCAGGGCCACCCACCGCCTCAGCCCTCAGCCGCCGGCGCTGCCTGGGAAGCCCCGCAGCCGGGGCAGGGGGGCGGGGCAAGATGCCCCAGCTGCCAGCAGGGCAGTGGGCACGCAGAGACATCTTGGACCAGGCCCGTGGGCACCAGGGTGGGGGTGATGACACCCACTTCCACTGCCATCTGCGTCTCAGAGCCCGTGTGTGAAACGAGGGGCTGAGATTGGCCAGCGTGTCTAACTTGCTTTTTTGGTCAACAGGACTTTTTTCCCCACTGGAAACACCCCACCTAGAACCCTAAAAATACTGAAGACTAAAGCTAAGTTGCTCTGGAGACAGCAATGGTGCGGGGGTGGGGGGGGCGGTGTCTGCTTGGCTTCCCTCTGCTGCCCCCAGGTGGCCCACGTGGTGACAGACAGGTCTAAGGTGAAAGTCACTGGACCAGGTGGGCAGCACGTTCCCTCCAAGATCTAGCGCTGACCTCAGTCAGCTGGGGGTGGGGGGGTGGCAGAGTAGAAAAAAGGCTGACGCAGGTCCCAAAGCTCTAAGGACCTTGTGACCTGTCCTCTAGAGAGAGTGGGCCGGGGGAGGCGGCCTGTCCGAACACAGAGGCCCTGTGCGAGGACACCCTGCCCAGCAGGGAAAGCTCAGGGGGCTCGCTGCATGAAGGACTCAGCACAGCCCCAGGGACACCCCCAGCCGGGCGGGGCAGCGGCCGCTCCAGACCTTGCTCTGCCACCGCGCCTGGCCTGACGGCAGCAGCCGAGCACCCTCACCTCCTCCCTTCACCTCCTCCCTTCACCTCCTCCCCTCACCTCCTCCCCTCACCTCCTCCCCTCACCTCCTCCCCTCACCTCCTCCGCCGGGCTGAGCAGGGGCCGGTCGGCATCAAAGTGAAAGTGCCGGTGTGCGGGCCGCAGCGGGGGCAGGCTCCGCAGCGCCATGTCCTCGGGGAGCGGCAGGCTGGAGGGGGCCTCGGGCAGGTCGCAGCCTTCCAGAAGATCCTGCACCTCAGGACACAGGGCCAGGCCTGGGGAAAGAGGACCCATGGGGCCGCCTGCCCGGCTGACGATGACACACCCCCGGGCCGGTGGGGAGATGGAGGGAAGAAAGGGACATGTGGGGGCCGCAGGCTCCAACTGCAGGGCAGTCGAGAGGCGGGGAGGGAGGGATCCATCTGGAAGTGGCAGGAGGGGACGAGCCAGACGGATGGGCTCCAGAGGTCAAGGCTGACTCTCAGTGACCCAGGCACCTGGATGGCACCAGCGGCTGAGGCTGGCTTCCAGGACCCCGTGACTCTGCTCCTGCCCACTTCACTGCCTTCCCCAGGGAGCACACTCCCAGCTGACCAGGCCACCTGCCCACAGTGGGGCAGTGCTGGGGTGAGAAACCAGAGCGGCCACGATGGCTGCCGTGTGAGTCAGCAGTGGCTCCCATTACCCTTTTCACCCGAGGGCCAGGGCGAGGGCGAAGGCCAGGGCGAGGGCGAGGGCCAGGGCGAGGGCCAGGGCGAGGGTGAGGGCAGGCGTCCCCGGAGGGGGAAGGGCTCAGGAGGGGTGCGGGGGGAGGGGTGTGCCAAGGGCTTGCTCACCAGACTCTTGGAGCTCACCAGCAGCTGGTAACAGGTTCAGCAACACCGACAGGCGGTTCCACAGACTTTGAGAGCTCTGGGGACAGAGGCAGAGGGGCCTCAGCGAGGGCGGTAGGCGGACTGTGGTCACCAGCCTGGAAGGGTCTGCTGGAAAATGACCAGAGGCCGGCGGGGCTGGCGGAGGACTTGGAAACAGGAAGCGGGCCCGTGAGGGATGAGGGTGGCCACGGAGCCTGGCCGCCCTTCACCGGCAGCTGAAGGCGTCTCGGACAGAGAAGGCAGAGGGAAGAGCCGGGCGCCTAGGGAGGCCTCCTCCCGTCCCGCATGCACCTTGTCTTCCACGCCTCGTGCCCACTCGCGGACACTCCGCAGGGAGGCGACCACATCCCCACCATGCTGCACCTCCCCCGGTGACTGAACGGGACTGATTAGGCTGTCATCCGAAAAAAGCATGCAGCCGAGTGTGTGCCTGGCCCTGAGCCGCTCCCGCTGAGGGACGAGGGGGACCCGCAAGGACAGGGTGCCTCCCCGCAGGACAGGTGTGCTACCTGAACGAAGTGGGGCAGAAGCCTCAGGACGCCAGAGGCTCAAGATGGAAACCAAGGCCGAAGGGGAGGAGCCCGTCTTAGCTCCAGCCGGCCTCCTGTCCCTACCCCGGGCTCCTTCACACCCTGCCTGGAAACCCTGCCAGCCCCAGACCTGTCTCCTTCGTCAGTACCCAGCACGGCCCCCTTCCCGAGATGCTGACGCACGCTCGCACCACGGCCACCCCTGGTGGAGGCTTCGCCCGGCACTGAGCCGCGACACAGAACACGCAGCCTCCTCACTTCCTACCCGCGCAGGGGGCGCCCCGGACCACAGGCTCTCCCAGGACCACGGTCATGCCTAGGCGTCCCCTGCGGAGAGCCCAGAAGCCCCACGAGCAGGTGCTGCACTGACTCTTGCCCCAGCCTGGCTGACACCCCGGGACCAGGGGAAGGGCGGTGGGGCTGTGGCAACACCTGCGCGCACACGACGATGAGATCGGGGTTGGTCCGCAGCCAGTCCAGGAAGATCTTCACGGCGGGGAGCAGGCCTTCGGCCATCAGGACCTGCAGCTTCTCCTGGATGCTGTGCTCATTCGGACAGGAGCGTCCGCTGGACTCACTCCCCTCTGACTCAGAGCCGTCCTCAGAGGCTGGGGATGGGGGACAGAGGCGGGTGAGCCAGTGGCACATGGCAACAGGCTTGAGCTCACTGGGCAGGCAACCCTCACTCACCTGGGCTCCCCTAAGAGTCTTCACAGGAGGGCGGAGGGATCACCTTCCCCTGCCAGCGTGCCTGGGCCCACCACCTCCCAGACAGCTGCTTGTAAGTCAAGAGCCTGGTGCCACTTTAAATATGATTCTTTTAGGCTCAGGCTGTTTCGGGAGACTGATCTACAGCTGTCCTCAACCAACATTTATGAAGGGCCCCGCACAGGCTAGTCGGAGGGCGGGGGGAGGTCAGGGGCCCAGCAGCGGGGCCTCCAGCTCCCGCCCCGCCAACTTCACACGCTCCGAGACGCTGGGCGGGTCGCTCCAGCGGAGCGTCGGCCTCCTCACTGCTTTTACTCATCCCGTCTCCTCGGTGCCCCCGCAGGCCGGGCAACGTGCTCGGCACTGAGGACGAACGCAGCTGGCCTGCCCTCGGGAGGCCCGCGGGCGAGCAGGGAAGGCGGACCGCTGTGGGGGAAGGGCTGCAGCTGCGCAGGTGCAGAGGCCGCAGCAGCCCACGGAGAGGACACCTACTCACCTCGCAAGTCCAGACCGAGTCACTAAGAAAACATCTACAGGGCGAGTAAGAACTAACCGAGCGACACGCTCGGGGCGCGAGAGGAAGCGTGCTCCAGCCCTGAGGGAGCAGCACGCACAGCGGGCCGGGGGGCGGGGGGAGGAAGGCCAGCACCGAGACTGGGGAGCTGTCCAGCACCAAACTGCCACGAAAGGAAGGCAAGACAGGGTCCAGAGCTTGGCAAGGAGGCAGCTCAGCCAGCACTCGCCACCGGCCACTCCCTGTGCAGGGGAGACCCTCAGGCCTCACTCTAACCCACGGCCCTGCTGAGTGCGGGTTCTCCCAGCTTCCGGGAGCCCTGGCGGGACTTGGGATAGCATTGGGCGGGGGGGGGGGAGGGAGGGGCACAGCCACACTTGTCATGTGCGGAGGAAAGCCCCGAACCCAGAGGGCGGGGTGCAGGGGAGCCAAATAAAACCACGAGACAGGCTGGGAGCTGGGAGTGGGGAGTGGGGGCAGACGAACTGGCAGAGAGCAGGGGTCCCTCAGCGAGTGCCAGTGGGACCGAGGTGGGGACCGGAGCCTTGCCCAGTACCTGGGTCCGAGGGCCTGTCCACGTCCCCGTTGACGCAGGGCCTACAGCTGGCCAGGGCGTGAGGCTCAGCGGCGGGCTGGGGGAGCAGGTTGCTGAAGGTGGGGGCCAGTCGGAAGCAGCGCTTGGTCTGGAACATCTGGGTGGACATGGCCTGCAGGTTGCTGGCAATGCTGGCTTCGTTGGGGCCCAGGGGGCCGTTGAGGGACTCGGGAGCCTCCGACCTGGCCCGAGGGGGCTCCGGGGCTGGGGACCGTGTCCCCTCCTCATCCTCCATGTCCTCCAGGTCTGACCGAGACTCCTGGCTGTTCATTTCTGAGTCCGTCTCGGCGTCAAAGGCTGCGCCTCCACCGTCGAGGCTCTTGTCGGAGCCGCTCTCCGAGCCCTCGCTGGCCCGGGCCGAGTTGTGGCTCGAGTCCGACTCAAAGCCTTCGCTCAGATCACTGTCATCCCCAGCTTTGGGCAGGTGGCGGCGCCGCCGGAGGCAGGAGAGGCGAGACAACCTGCGGCTCCTCCTGGCCTCACTGGCTGGAGGTGCTGCGGGCGGGGGCTCGGGCCCCGGGCCCTCCTCTTTCTCCAAGGGCTCCTTGGACTCGGGTTCGTCTGTGGAGAGAGAACGGTCACGTGGGGCCTAGGGACAAACTGGGGGCCAGGAGCGGGGAGACGCCCTCGACGCCACCTCCCCGGCCACGCCTGTGTGCCCCCCGGATCCCCACGCCCACGCCCGCACCTGTGCTGTCGCTCTGCAGCGCGGGGACCGGGTTCTCGCCCTCCTCCAGCTCGGCCTGCAGCCGTATGTTGACGTGGTTGACGAGGTGGGAAAACAGGGCCAGGGTGAAGGCGATGGCTGCGCTGTACTGCTTGGACCCTGCGGCCGGGAGGGCCCGGAGTCAGGGGCCCGGGGCCCTGGCCACTCCCACCCGCCTCACCCGTCCCAACCTTTCCAAGGGTCTGACCACCTCTCAAAGCTGCTTCTGAGGTAAAAACGTCCCTCGGGCTCTGCACCGTTATCCTCTGACCTAGGACGCGCCAGCTCCCCGGGCGCTTCCTCACATACATGTGCTCTCGTCACGTCACCTGCCCTGGCTCTGCTGTCTACACAAGGCTCCCCCCGAAACCCCAGTACCCTCACACCCAGCCCTGCCTGTGTCCTCCCTGCTCCCCAACCCTGCTCCGCGTTCACCTCTGCCTGGAAGGTTTGCACACCTGACCCTGTCCACCCGGGTCCTGGCCTCAGCGGTGTGTTCGTGGGAGGGGTGAGCAGGGGAGGGGATGCGTGGCTGCCTTCGTCCACTCACCAGGAGGTCCTGACCGGCAAGGCCCCATCCCCGACCCTCCCCCGGCCCAGCAGTGACACACGTGACACGGTGGTGGCAAGGGCAGCTTGCGGGAGAGAGTTTACAAAGCAGCAGCTGCAGGGAAGACCGGCGAGGGTCCTGGAAGTCGGCGGGCAGGGGGGACCCAGGCAGAGGCACCTGCTCTCTTCAGGCTGTGCACACCCATGAGGCAGATGACGACCATCTGGAAGATGAGCAGGTCCGGGAGGAAGGCACACCCGCCCTCGTTCTCCTCCCCGTCCTCACTGGCCAGGCTCAGGTTGGGTGACGAAGGCAGGTAGAAGAGACAGAGGTTGAAGTCCTCCAGAACCGACTGGCAAAGCGACGTCAGCTCGGCGTCCACAGAGCTGCAGGAGGGCAGGAGTGGCAGTGGAGGTCAGCGATGGGGGCCAGGGCGGGCAGAGAGCAGGGAGTACCACGCACGGGCTCAGGGGGTCCCATGGGGGACGGGAGAGGGCGGCAGGGGCCAGCACCGGCGGGCTTCTGTTCAGTGGCTCCTTCAACATCTGGCCAGAGCCCACTCCGTACCAGAGGGAGAGCTGCCGGGAGAATGGGCCCAGAACCCGTGGGCGAAACAGCGAGGGAGGCCGAGAAGGGGCGAGCTGGCTGGGGACCCCGGGAGGCAGCCGGCGCCCCCACGGCTCACAGGGCACAGGCGCCTCGCGCTGCCCTCACCTGCTCTTGGGCTGCAGCAGGCTCTGCAGATACATGAAGTTCACCAGCAGCCTCTTGACGTCTTTGCATCTGAAACAGGGGGGCCCAGGAGGCGGCGGTGAGCGGCCGGTGGCCTCCCCGCTGC
>NW_006443131.1:1292089-1293501 GCF_000325575.1 Pteropus alecto | reverse complement strand
ACACGGTGGCAAGGTCACAAGCCAACATGTGGCAGAGCCGAGCCCCCATCCCAAGTCCGCTTCATATGGAGCCTATAGCCCTAGCTGCACCTTCAAGTCCTCGTCATTAGAACCACCATGGTCACACAGTGAGGCCAGGAAAGAATTCACGTGAATTCCTCGGCCATCCCTTCCACTGACACTGGGCTCTATCTCCCCGGACCCTGAAATCTCAGGAGGGGTGCTGGGGGCTACACGCTGCTCTGACCGAACACTGGAGGTGCCCGCAGGTCTTTGGGGCAGGCAGATTCTGCCTCCAGTCTCCTGGTCGTTCATCGGTGAGTCTCAAGCTGCCACGTAAGAAGCTGGTCTCCCCTGAGGAGGGGCCCCATGGAGACGCCCGAGTCCAGCGGAGCCAACCCAGCAGACGCACCAGCCTCCGGGTCAGCCAAGCGCCAGTGACTGACGCAGACAGTGCACCAGGAGCGGCCCAGCTGGGACCCCCGGCGCCAAGCCCCACAAGATGGGACTGTATCGGCACTAAGGGGGTGGGGCTTAGGGGCACCCCCAACCTGGATGTGCGTGGTGCTCCGAAGCGACTTGCCCTAAACCATGGCCGGGAGTGTGACGAGGGGCCGGGAGCAGCGAGGGGCGCTCCCCGGAAGGGATGTGAGGAAAGGTGAACGTGCTACAAAATGGCGCTGAACACGGCGACCCTACCGGGGTGACCGCGGCTGCACAGGGGCCGTCTGCACTGAGAGGTGGAGGGGCCACGTGACAGCACAGACTGGTGGCATGGGAATGGGCTCCCCTGCCCGGGTGACCCCAGGCCATGGCGCATGGAGCTCTAAGGCAGGACCAGGCGTGTTCCTAGGCCATAAGCGCCTGACCCTCTGCTGTGAGGCCCGAGCCACCACACAGCCTGTCCTGAGAAGCGCTGGGACCTGGGCCCTCGGGTGGCGCCTGTGAGGGTCCCGTCTCCCTGTCACGTAGTCAGCGGCACGCTGGTTCACCCAGTCTCACACGCACCTGGTAACAGTGCCTCAGTAACCTAACTCTGATCAACTTCGGGAGCCCTGAGAATACTTCTGATCCTAAGAGCTGAGTGGCAGATCGGGGAGGCTGTGATCCACCCTGCCGTCAAGTCAGCCCCCCCCACCGTCATCGCTGTCCCCTCAGGGCACTGAAGCTCTGCAGTTCTGAGGTTCCTACCGAGGCTCCTTCGGTCATGTTTTATCAACCCTGTCAAACGTATTTCCTTCTTCGAGACAACAGCCCTGTGCTTTGCATGAGACAGTAGAGAGCAATGTGAGCTGCCCACGTGCCGACACATCCAGGTGGCTGTGTGCAAAGCAGCGGGAGGGCGCCCGGCGGGGGGGTGGCGGCAGGGGCTCACCAGCGCAGGTAGCAGTACATGGCCTCCACACTGTAGT
>NW_006443131.1:1287246-1291907 GCF_000325575.1 Pteropus alecto | reverse complement strand
CTTCACTCAGCCTGGAGCCACCATGCCCACCCAAAGCCCAGCATCAAAGGACTCGTGGGGAGGAGAGCTGGGTCTGCAGGCGACACCGGAGTCCCAGAGGACTCCTGGCAGGCTCTCTCCAGTCAGCCCGCCCCCGCCCAACCTGCCTCTGAGGGAGCCAGGCCTTCAGTGGCGGCGGCTCTTCCCAGGCTGACAGAGCCGCACGGGCCCCCTCCACCCAGCCCCGTTTCCCAGTGCCGAGTCCCACCCACACGCGGTCCCCGCCTCTCCCTGTCGTGGGGCCTCATCCCTTGTCACTGTGCCTGTGACGGCCAGACGAAGTACCATCTCCTCTCTACACAGACCTCCTCCCGCTGTCCTCTCCTTCTCAAGAGACCTTCCCAGCTCCTGAGTGTGCATCACGGGCGACGAGGCCACAGGTGAAGCACAAGCGGACTGACTGCAGGGAGGACCCGGACAAAGCGAGAGCGGCCCGCCGGCCACGCTGGCACTGTCCCCCGCTTGGAAAATGCCGCTGGGCTGGGGGGGCCCACGTGGGGCCACTCACCAATCTGGGGGGCCACCGACAGAGCCTGGTAGTAAAACCTCTCCGCGAGCAGCTCGGTGTCCACGCCGGCCAGCTCGTTCTGATACCGCGCTGCAGGGCAGAGGAGAGAGGGAGAACCGCCATGACTCCACGTGTGAGGAAGACCGCCCTCTTCCGGGGTCCCCGAGGAGCTGTCCCCAAAGCCCGGGCGGAGGACACTGAGCTAGAGGCGAGCCGCTGGGGCCTCTGGCAGTCTTAAAATTGCATCGCTGCGGGTGAACTGCCCGATGCTCTCCTCCTCGCGGCTCAGGCCAACGTGTAAAGGACGCTCAGCGTCTGCAAAGGAAGCAGGCTCTTCCCGACCCCCACGGCGGGCCGCGGCGCACGGCTCCTTGGGGCACTCTGACGTCTGCTGCAGGTGCAACTGCTCATTCCCGAGAGGCCACACCACTAATGACCCTGGTCAGCCTCACGGCAAACAGCCGCCTCCGAGGGTCCAGGGGTGGGCAGGGGGCAGGACGACACGTGCCTCGGGGCAGGAAGAGACAACGTGCCCAACAGCCACGCAGCAGCAGCCACTGAGGACCCTTTGTCTATGGGGACTGGAGACCGGGGGCCACAGAGTCAGTACTTTCCCATCCTGAGAACCATCTGTCAAGCCAGTAAGTCCGCCCTGGGCCTGACTTCAATTCCCCAGCAGAGAAAAAAGAAAACCCCAAAGAAGTTAAAATCTCCCTCGGCCACGGCTGAGAGCTCGAACGCGCCTCCCTCCCTGCGCCCACTGGCCCTCTCCGGCTCGCGAGGAGACGGGCAGGGAAGGGGCAGCGTCAGCCGACGGGAAGAAGCGCTCAGAGGCCAAGCTACGCCCGGCTCTGCGAACACGGATGCAGGGGCACCAAGCTCGGAGGCAGCTGGAGCCTGTCCTGAGCCCCAAGCAGAGGAAATGCAGGTTTGGATCCTTACACAGATCCCCCAGGTACACCAGACATCGGTGGCATGCCATCTGCGCCCAGTCCGTCTCCTTCCCTGAGGCAGACACTGGCTTCTTGCATCCTGAGAGAAGGAGGGAGAGACTCGTGAGCCCACACCGCGTCCCGCGCCCATGGGAACACCTACCCAGGTGGACAGAGGAACTGAGAGCCCAGGCTCTCAGAGCACTGTCTCTGGGACAGAGAAGACTCGCTCCCAGGGCAGCGAGGGACTGGCCAACAGGGGCTGGGTTCCTCAACTGGGACAGCTCCTCGTGGGGAAGGTCACGGGGAAGGTCGTCACAAGAAGGCTCCTAGAAAGAAGGGGGGCGGGACCTGCCCAGGAGTAGCGCGGCGTGGACGAGGCCAGGGCCATGCTCGGCCTCCGCCCCGGAGAGGGAAGTGGCCTGGGAAGGAGATGGCCAGGGGCGGTGTCTGGGTGCCGGGCATGGGTCCTAGTGTCTCCCGAGGTCAGCCTCGCTGGCCTTGAGCACCCGTGAGGCTGCCCCTCAGTCACCCCACTGTACAGTGAGGTCACCCGCCACCCAGCAGGCGCGGAAGGGCCGGCCTGGCTCCAGAGACCAGCGTCCCGCCACTGGGCCTTGCAGCCATGCTCTGCTATGCCCCCACCCCCACAAAGCCTTTCAGGTTTTCTACGCGACTTCTCACAGCTGGCCGAGTGGAGAACACACCAGCGGGGAGAAGAGCTGCAGGGTCTAGGGACCAACCGGAAGTTAAGGGTCCCTAATCGCTCCGGGGCGCTGGCCCCCGGCGGCTGGCACAAAGGCCATGGATCTGCCTAGGGCGAACGCGGCTTGTTTAAACACTTCCAAATGCGCCGCACAGGCCACGACCTCCATGTGACCCAGAATGCCCACAGGCCGGTGAGGGGCGTGAAGAGCAGGGGGTCGGGAGAGGGCGAGGGCCCTGAAGGGCGGCCGCCAGCCGGACACAAAGGGAAGGCTCTGCCGCCAGGACGTGCCCTGGCCGAGAGACCGCGCCACGCTGAAGGGGGGCGCGCAACCCGCAGCGGTCAAAGGGATGATGCAGAGGACAGGCGTGCCGGCCCGGGCCAAGATCACACCACAGCCCGGCCCCCGTCCCAGGCCAGAGGCCTCTGTCCCTTGGGTCTTCACCCTAGTTCGTGTTCCCATCCGCCCACATCCAAGCTTCACGAACACCTGCAAGTCTTGCTGGAAGGTTCAGTGCCTGGCTGGGTCACAAGCTCCACGAGCTTCGAGGGCCACGCACGCCCAGGTGGAGGCACGGGAGCTTGCTCCCCAGCCCACTGACCTATGAGGGGATCGGTGACATGGGTCCAGTCGATGCAGCACTGCAGCTCGAGCTGGTAGTGGGACTGGATGTAGAGAAGGAGGTGCTGGTAGAAGCCGATGCCAGCGACCAGGTGTGTCCTGTAGGCGCATTCCAAGGTGCTCCGGCTGTGGATGTGCTGGGGGTGGGGGGGTGGGGGGGGCAGCTGAACTCCAGCCCAGGGCTCCGCCCTGCCTTCTCATCCCAGGAGGACAGAAATGTACCCCCTCACTCAGGAACTACCTACACACGCCTCAGCCCTCCCGCCAAGGACCACGCACCCCCTCCCTCCCCACCATCTCCCCCTCGGCCCCGCTTCCTCCAACCACGCCCCGGCCCACTCCCCCAGCTGTCTCTTCCCCCGGCAGCGTCCCCTCTGTAGACAAGCTGCTTGCCAGGATCCGGGGCCTCCCCGTACCTTTTTGTTCGTCTTGATAAGCTGGATGACTTCGTAGTACACCTTTCTCCACAGCAGCTCCTCGGCCTTCCTCCCATAGTCCACCGGGTGCAGGAACATGAGCTTGACGCACAGCTCGCGCAGCCTGCAGGCAGCGGAGCGTGAGGGGGGGCCCCTGCCTCGCGGGACGCACGAGGACCGAGGGCAAGGCGGCCTCTGCCAACACCCCACCGACAAACCTCCGAACCTCCCAGGACACATCCAGGATCGGTCAGTGTGACCCAGGACGACGGCCGTCCTGGAAGGCAGGCGGAGCCCCAGGAGACAGACAGGACTGTACGAACTTTAATCATCGTTTTCTCGCCCTGCACCCTCCTCTCCTTTTCCTTTCCCGACGCGGTACAGCCAATTCCCCAACTCAGATGCCACTCTCAGGGCACCAGGCTAACAGATGCAGAAGCCGCGGACGGCGTGAGGACCCCCATGCCCGGCCCCAGGAAGGCAGGACTTCAGAGCCCATCGCTGTACGGGAGGCCAGGGGAGAGAGAACAGGTGTCTGCAGGTGGCGGCGCCGGGTGCAGGGTCTGCGGCCTAGTCCCCAGCTTACTTGTTCCGCAGGCTAACGTTCTCCGGCTTGAACACTTCTTGATACGCGGCTTTGTTGCACAGGATGAGGTCGAGTCGGTGCACGGCCTCCACCACAGCCCTGCAGGGGAACACGGGCGAGCGGCCCGAGCCGCGTGCATGGTCCGCCAGGACGCCAGACACCGGCCCCGAGGAGCAGCCAAGGAGTGAGGGCGGGGAGATGGGGAGGCTGCAGACTGCTCTGTACGGAACGAGGTGATCTGCCTACACCCTGACCCAGCAGCCTCCCGGGGGCGTCCGGCAATGATGGAGACACTTCCGATTGTCACAATCGGGGGGGTGCGAGAAGGGCTTGCTACTGGCATTTAGTGGGCACTGCTAGACACCCCATAACACACAGGACAGCGTGTCACAACAACTCTCCCGCCCAAAATGTCCCATCAAGGAGGAGGAACCCCGTGATGGGGGAAGGCAGGCTCTCCCAATGGAAAAGCACAGGCTCTGATGCCAGGCGGAAAATCTCGGGTCTGAGCCCTGGCTGTGCCTTCCTGGCGTTGGAACTCTGGGCTCATTACCTGCCAACCTCTCTTAGCAGCAGTCACCACACCCATAAAAACGGAGATGACCACAGCAGCCACCTCAGAGGGCTGCTGCGACGACCAAATGAAACATTTCACACACGGCATCGGTACATGGGGGGCACTGCCCTCGTCAGGGTGCAGCGGATGAATTACTGTTGCGGGAGAGCTTATTATCGCGGCCGTGAAGGAAGCGGGCAGTGCGTCTCCAGCCTTTGGTGATGGCATCCCTAGTGTAAAATTCTGCTCTGGAATGGGGGCTATGGGAAAGTGGGGGGTCTTGAGAGGCTGCATCA
>NW_006443131.1:1275763-1287230 GCF_000325575.1 Pteropus alecto | reverse complement strand
CCGTTTGTCGAGTGCACAGTGTGGGCCCTGGAACCAGACTGCACGGGTTCAAATCCCAGTGAATGCTAGCAGCTGAGTGGTCCTGGGCAAAACACCTGCCTGCCCACGTCTCGGTTCTTCCATCACTGACTGTGAAGGTGACATTAGCTAACACAAAAAGCATTCACAGCAGGCTTGCACAGAGTAAGCACTCAATAAGTGTGACTCTTCGTCCTTCCCGTTATAAGGCAAAGGAAGAGACTCCACACACCGAGAGAAAGGCCGAGAAAAGTACGGATGGCTAAGAAGTGCCAGACGAAGCTGTCTTCTCTGGAAGGGCAAAATCCAGAGGATGACAGACAGCAGCTGTGTGAACAGGAGAATCAGGCGTAGGTCTGGACACAAAAGCCACCAAAACCAGGGAGTGATGATTCTCAAAACTATCAGAGTGTTTCACAAGACTGACACACATGCCCCTGGGCTAGGGAAAGGGGGCCACAGCAGGCGAGCACCCTACGGTGGCCCAGGGAGCACACCACTAAAAGCTGCCCGTCCGGGGCAAAGTGCCCACCAGGCCCAGCTGAGTGGTGGGATGGCAGGTGATCAGGCCTTCTCACAGGCAGTCTCGAGAGCTTGGCACTGCTCCAACCCCCCGGGCTGCCTAGAGATGGGAGCCGACCCTTTTGGCCAGCCTGGCCTTCGATGCCAGGGGCAGCGGCAGACAGCTGTTGGTGATGTACTCTATGCCAGCCTGGTCCCTAGGGCGGGGCTTTTAACTCTAGGGCCATGGGCGGATGTAGGAGGTGTGTGTGTTTACAGACGGGCTCACGATTCTCAGCCCAAAAACGTTAACAGCCACTACTCCAGGAAGTTCGAACTGCAAATTCTGAAACCTGAGAGGACTCAGCATTTTCTTGTCCATTCCCCATCAGACCGTGAGCTCCTCCACTAAGTCGTCATCTCCCTTAGAGCCCAAACCACAAAACTGACTGTGTCTCATGCACTGTTGTAATCCCAGGCTTAGCACGGTGTTAACGAAGAAATGTGTTTTTAAAAACTAGTTAATTGGCCTAATTAATTGGTGCTCGTGTCCCTTCCAGCATTCCTTCTCCAGCTGCTTTTTCTTCTGAGGGGCTTAAACATTTCAGAATTTCATTTCTGTAAACAGATTATGGGAAAGTCCCAAATTCACCGAAGCTCAGAGTGACAGTTTCATCGTCTAACATCACCTTTATCTTGGGAAGAGAAATCAGACCACCCTCCCCCAATTCCTTCTACCAATCACCACTGCTATAATAAAAACAGAGACCTTCTGCCTCAAATTTCCACCCTGCTCAAAACCAGCAACGCACAATTATAGGCGGAGATACCCATGTGCACACTGGTAAGCCACACACGCAAACACATCAGGTTAAATCAGTCAGTCATGTGAAGGCAGTGGCTTGAGAAAGAACTCGACTTGAGAATGACTAAAGGAGTCATCACCAAAGGCCGGGGACAAGTCAGGAATCTTGCTGACACACTGCTCTGACAGGCAGCTCTGACAATCAGGAGCATGACGAGGCACATGTGCCACCCCCAGCCAACTCCTCACTCTCCCAGAGCCCAGGGGCTGCTGGGCTGGATCACTTTTCTATTTATGGAGTAGGCTATATTCCCCAACGTCTTCTGAAGCCAGAGCAGGCAAATGCCTACTCAAGGGAAGAGAAGGCAAGACACCCCTGGCTCTCACTGTCAAGACGGGGCCCAGGGCTGGAGGGGGCAGCCTTCTCCTGCAAATGCTCCTTTTCTACCCAGCCTGAGCCAAGTGAAACCCGCAAGCCCTGCTCCCTTCTGGAAAGCAGAAAGCTCGACTTGGCCTCTGCACTCCATTCTACTTCGATGCAGTTCTAGAGCCCGTGTGCCAGCTGCTCCCCAAGAAGAGCCGCTGACCCGGGGTGGGAGAGCCCACTACCGGCCTGGTCCCCAGGGCTCAGGGCTGAAGATGCTGCGAGTGCCCGCACCCTGCAGGTCAGGAACCCAGTCTGGAAGCTGCCTGGCCATAGCCTGCGGAGTGAGGCTGCGAGGGAGGCGGGCGCCAGGAATCCCCAGGGGCCCAGAACCGGCTCCCTGACCTAAGGACAACTCCGGATCCTTCCAGCCTTTCTTTTCATTCAGATTCGCCCCAAATTAGAGCCCTAAGGGACTTCAGAGCGCATCCAATCCGAATCTCTCCGCGTAAGGATGAGGAAGCTCAGGCCCAAGGTCACACGGGGAGAGGTGGCTCTCCGGGTTTCGGCTCAGGGCTCTCCCCTGGAAGTCCCGCAGGGCTCTAAGCACTATTCCCTTCCGGTTCCTCCCCACCTCTGACCCCGACCCCCGCGGCCCTCGATTCCCACCTCTTCACCCCGGATCCGCAAAGCTCGGCGCCCGGCCGAGCTCGGCGCGGAGGGGACCCCTCCACGTGCGCCCCTCCAAACCTCGCAGCCGCGACCCCTCCCTGCGGCTCCGTCCCGGGCCGCGGGACCCCGCCCCCGCGCGCCGCCAGACTGCACCCTCCTCCCGCGCCCGCGCCCCAGCCGGGTGCCCGGGCCCCGCCCGCCCGAGGCCCCGCCCCTCGCCGTCCCCCCACTTCCCTCCGCGGCGCACTCACGCCCCGGCCCCTCTCACCGGTACAGCCGCTTAGTGTGGAGGACCTTTGCTTCCGGCTCGCTGCTGTCCCCTGCGGCGGGGCCTTGGCTCATGGTGCCCGGGTCCGGGGGTGGCTCCCGGTCACAGGCCCCCGCCACCCACCGCTACCGCCAGCACCGCCGTCTCCGGCCGCAGCCGCAGCAGCCACCGCCGCCGGCCCTGCTCGGCCGCCATCGCTGTGAGGCGGCTGCCCGCGACAGCTCCTCCTCCGCCTGCCAAGTCTCGCGATAGCGGCTGCACAGTTGCGGGCCAGCGGCGTGCTGCTACCAAATCTCGCGGAACTCACTTTCCCTCCCGGGAAGTTGCCAGAACTAACTCCGGGCAGCATGGCCTCTTTCCGGCTTCTTCAAGCCCTTGCGAAAAACTTTATTGATACAGCTGCCAGAGAACGGACAGTGGGTGGATCGGGGCAGATGGGCTCATGCCAGGAGCTAGGAGCGTGACTTTGCTTTGTCCTGCAGTGGTCAGTCCACCCCCTTCTGCCCCTTCACCCCCTCCTCCCGTTTGAACCGAGTCTTTCAAATTACTGGTTAGAGTGATTGCATTTCTCCCTTTTCCCCATCATTTAAACAAACAAAAATGCCTGTGAAAGTTTCCTTGTAAAGGGCCAAACATGAGTGAGGCCTTCCATCCAGTTCGTGACTCGGCCCTTCTGCTGCCCCTCCCCAAGATTTCCGGTCGCGCCAACATATACTGGACACCTGCTGTCCTCCAGCCACACTGCTGGGTTCTGGACACACGGAGATGAGCAATCAGACACTGTCCTGCCCATCATTTGATGCCTTAACTGCCTTCCTATCCTCCAGCTTAGAGGGGTGAAATAGAACTCGATCATAAAACACCACGAACAAGTCTGAGGAGGGTATTTTATCTCAGAATTTTCAATGCAAAGATGAGCTCCAATGTAGCTGTCACTTTTGTGAGCCATCTGTTGCAAAATGACCTCACAAACCCCAAACAACCTTAGTGTGAGGTACCGCAGAAACAAGAAGCCACACGCCCGCGTTTCTGCCTCAGGTACTCCCTTTGGGAAGATGGCTTTGGATTCCTTGACGTTAAACCCAAAAAGCAAGGTGTTAGGGGGCAGAGGCTGTGGACTCCTTGTAATGGGAACTAGATTCCCTTTACGCCACTACGGTTCTGGTCCCAGCCGACCTTCTTTCTGTCTGTTTTTTAAACAGCCCAGTCTTTCCCACTCCTTGGCCTTTGGCTTACGGTCCCTCCCCTTGCCTGGAGCACTCTGATTTCCCTTCACATCTCAGCTCCAATGGCACCTTGGCAAGAGGTTTGTCCTACTGAAATTGTTTTATTGATTTAGTTGCTAGGCTTCTTTATGATCTGTTCCCCTCAAGGGCAAAGACCTTGCCTGTTATCTTGTCTCCCGGATGATCTGTGCTTAGAATAGTGCCTTAGCTAACAATAGGTGCTCAATAAATACCGAATGAGTAAGTGTAGAAATTCCACTCTTTTCTGGGTAGTCCAAACTACACCAAGCACTCTTTGATGCACAAACCCCATGGTCCCCCTCTGCCTTCCTGAGCTGGGAGCTCCTACACTTCCCGTTTGCTAGAACTCAGACTTATTTCTATGCCCAGCTGCACCCCCACTTTCGGAGGGATGACATCCTCCTCCCATGCTTTTTCTGTCGGCAGATTCAGCAGGGCGGGACCTGCCCCTTTAATCTGGGCTCCACCTGCTCTGGTCAGACTGGTTTGGAGATACAGGTCTCCCTTTGAGGGAGACCGGAGAAATACTTGCACAGCCAGCAGGGAGCTGGGCAGCTCCTTCCCAGACGCTGTGAGGACCCTCTGCCTCTCCAGATGGAAAGTAAGAGGGTGTCAAAGATCCGAATGTCAAGGAGTGGGGGGCCCTTGCGGAGGTAGAGGCAGGGGTCAGCCCCATCAAGAAGCAGTGGGACAGAACAGACGGCAGGGGGAGGAGAGACCTGAGAGGAGGCAGGGGGGCAGCTGCCACGGGACCTCGAGGGCAGAGTGCACAGACCCAGGCCCTTGGAGCTGACCAGGGTGGGCTTGTGAGGAGTTTGGAAGCTGCCCCAGTACCCAGGCTCGAACGATAAAACAGGGTGTATTCATGCCACCAGTTCCTGGGGACAGATCTGTTGGCAAATCACTAGTATCGGTTGCCAGGAAGAGTCCGAGCGGGGTCTGCAGGGAGAAGGGGAGGTTCTAAGGTGAAGGAGGAGGCTTCTGTGTCCCCGAGGAGGTCCTCGGTCAGTGGCAACTCTGGGCAAAGCTCTAGGCACCTTTCCTTCCTCTGGGTCCTGCACTGAGGTGGCCATGTCCCCGGGGTTTTTGGTGGAGGGGTAGAAGGCGTGGGCGGGGGCTGGCCCAGCCGAAGGCCTGTGACCCCGGACTCACCCTCTCCTGCTGGATGGCCTTCGATGTCGTAAGGGTGTCTCCATGTCAGCTGCTCACTGCTCTCCCACCTCCCTGTTCCAGCACCTTCCGCCACACCATGTCCTCCCAAAGGTTCCCGAGGGGACTAAAGCCCACGAGACTGGCTGCCCTGCAGAGTTCCAGTTTCGTCCACCCGTCCTCAGGGCCAGAGGACGGGGTCCTCTGACGAAACTTACCTCTGCTAACCTCCAGGGTGACATGACCTCACGGTAGACCCCAGAACCGAGGCCCCAGGATGACGGAACCCGAGACCCTGGCTCTGTTGGAGGTGAAGGGGTCTGAGGCCCCGGAGAAGAGCGCGCCCCAGGCCTTGGTCCCCAATGGCGGGCAGCCGGAGGGGGAGAGCGGGGCTGAGTCCCCTGGCGCTGAGTCCCCCAGAGTGGAGTCATCGGCCGGGTCTCCCGCAGCTGGAGAGGGGACTGAGGATGGTCTAGACAGCACCGTGAGTGAGGCTGCCACCCTGCCTTGGGGAACCGGCCCCCAGCCCAGTGCTCCGTTTCCGGACCCGCCCGGCTGGCGGAACCTGGAGCCCGAGCTCCTGGAGGTGGAGCCGCCCAGCAAGCCGGAGGGCCTGCCAGAGGATGACACTGACCCGCTGCCCGAAAAGGTGGCCCGAGCCTGCGTGCCCATCGACCTGCAGTGCATTGAGCGGCGGCCCCAGGAGGCCGTCGCCCTGTGCTGTGAGGCGGGCGAGGCTGAGCGCCGCCGGGCCCTCCTGCACCCCCGAGCCGAGCCCCCCGAGCTGCCGGAGCGCAAGTGGGCCGAGGCTGCCACGAGGCCGCCCAGCCGCACCTGCAGGGGCTGCGGAAGCTGCGGAGGCCAGGAGGGGCTGAAGGCTGTGGCCTCGGTGGTGGCCGCCCTCGTCCTCTTCCCCTGCCTGCTGTACGGGGCCTACACCTTCCTGCCCTTCGACGCCCCCCGGCTGCCCACCATGAGTTCCCGCCTCATCTACACGCTGCGCTGCGGGGTCTTCGCCACCTTCCCCATCGTGCTGGGTGAGCCCGGGCCCTGTGACAGGGGAGGGGGCTCCTGGGGACTGGGCCGAGGGCAGGGCCGGCCTGGCTGGGGAGCGGGATGGTTTCCCTTCATTCGGCCAGGTCCCCCAGGGCCTCGCACACCTGCCCCCCTGCCTGCCTGTCCCCTCCCGGGCCTCCAGCCGCACTGTGGGGAGCCCTGGCCTGGCCCTGCTGACCCGCCCCCTGCCCCCCAGGCCTCCTAGTGTACGGGCTGAGCCTGCTGTGCTTCTCCGCCCTGCGGCCCTTTGCCGAGCCGCGGCGGGAGGTGGAGATCCACCGGCAGTATGTGGCTCAGTCGGTCCAGCTCTTCATCCTGTACTTCTTCAACCTGGCTGTGCTGTCCACCTACCTGCCCCAAGACACCCTCAAGCTGCTCCCGCTGCTCACCGGCCTCTTCGCGGTCTCCCGGTGAGTCAGGGCGGGGACGGGGGTGGGGCACAGGGGAGGTCGTGCTGCCACGGGCCGCAGGTGCCTCAGTGCGTGGATGGCCAGGGCCAGGGGCTTTCTGGACCCTGCATTGGCCCACACAGGCAGCCTGGAAAGACAAGTCCACTTTCTCCCTCGCTCCTTACCTCCCCTGGTAGCAGGAGGTCAGCTCAGGTCTTCCCACAGGAAGTTGGTTTGGGAGACACATACACCATGTAGAACTGGAAGGGTGGCACAGACCAGCCTCCCACCCATGGCAGCCATTCCTCTGTGACACGGGTCAGGGGGCCACTGGCCTCGAGTTGAACAACCCGTGACCAAGTGCTCAGTTCTTTATCAGGCAGCGTCTTTCGTCTTTCAAAGGTCCCGATTATTGGAAAGCCCTCTTTCTTGTGCTGAAAACTGCTGTCCTGACCCTAATCTCTGAAACTGCCTCGGACAAAATGTTCCCCACCTGCGTTTCCTTTGCTCAGTGGCCCTGATCCTTTCACTGTCCTTCCCTCTGGGCAGGAAATTCTCCTGCTGGTCAAATGGGGGAAGGGGCCTGGTCAAGGGTATTGATCATCCTTCTGCTCATACAGACCAAGGGCACGTTAGCTCTCACGGCAGCCTCGTTACTCTCCCTGAGAAACTGGCCAGCTGAAACCTGCAGGGGTGTTCTCAGGGGGACTGCTAACGAACTAGAAACTCACCTATGAGTTTCTGAAGCCAAATATGCAGGTCTTTCCACTTTTTCCCTAATACACTTCCGTCTATCACTTTCAATATACAATTCCAGGCAGCTTCAACGGCTAAAGCATTCTTCCCGCTGAGCTAAAGTCTGTCCTGTTACTGACTGTAGCCTAGTGCTCCCCGTCCCACCAGCCCCCTGACCATCACGCAGTCCCGCATTTTCTCCCGGGAGGTGTTTCCGGTGATAAATGTTCCCGCTCAGGTAATTGCACCTCCCATTCCTCTCGGGGGAATGCTGGTCTCAGGTAGAAGTTGGCTTAAGCAGTCAGAACCATGTGGGAGCTGAAGAAGCCTCAGCGACTCTCTGGTCCATCTGACCCATTTTGTAGAGAGGGAACCACAAGAGACGTGGGGGAAGGGTGGAGTCGCTCAGGTCAGCCAGCAGCAGTGTCAGGACTGGACTCCGGGTCCCTTCCTTCCCTCTTCTCCGCCACGGGCAGCTTACTTAGCACTTTGGGTCTCTGTTGCATCAGCTATAAAATGGAGCTGTGAGGATCAAAGTGAGTTAATCCGCGTGGCGTGCGCACCAGCCCGGCACTCGGTGAGGGTGTGCTAATCATGAACGTCTATGATTACACGCTGCTTCTTGGTGCAGCGGAGAAGCACCAGTTACCTGCGTAACAAGTAAAAACGGACACGTCAATTCTGTACTAAGTGGCGCGATGAGTAGGCTTGGGTTCAAATCACGGTTTTCCTGTTTCCCAGATGTGTGGTCTCGGACCAGGCTTAGTGTCTTCATCTGCAAAGGGAGAAATAGATGCCGCTGAAAAAGAGCGAGGAAGCTATTTATATGCTGGTGAAAATAATCCCCAAGAGACAGTAAATGGGAAAAAAATCCACGTGCAGAACAGTCTTCATAGCATGCCACCGGGCTTCAAAAAACGGAAAACATACATCTTTTCGCTTAGACACACGTAAAAACTCACTCGCTGCACAGGAAAGCCTAACACTGGGTGCCTGGGGTGGGCGTGGAGTAGAGGGGCAGGCGAGGGAAGGAACAGGGTGGCTGGGGGCCGGCACAGGAAGGGAGGGAGACCTTTTACTGTAGGCGTCGGTACCTTTGGCTTTTGAGCCATGTGACTGTATTGTCTACTCAAAACTTTTAGATTAAAAATTGAACAAGAGGGAGGGGAGTGGTAACGTCACCTCACAGCGGTGTGGGGGAGCCAGGCCTACAGCATCCGTGGCGTGACCAGCGCGTGGCCAGCAGCGTGCAGGCACACGGTGCATGCTGGGCGATGCGAAGTACCAGCCGTGCCCACCTCTCTGGCCGTCTGGTCCCCCGCCTCGGCCTACGGCCCGCGAGCTGACCTTGCCTCGCCCCGCAGGCTGCTATACTGGGTGACCTTCGCCGTGGGCCGCTCGTTCCGAGGCTTCGGCTACGGCCTGACGTTCCTGCCGCTGCTGTGCATGCTGGTGTGGAACCTCTACTACATGTTCGTGGTGGAGCCCGAGCGCATGCTCACCGCGGAGACCCGCCCCGACTACCCGGACCACGTCCCCTCCGACCACAGGCCCCGGCCCTGGGGCTGAGCGCGACCGCCCGGTCCCCGCCCGATCCGCCTGGAGGTGCCGGCTCTCCCCGCGTCCGCGCTGCTCTCGCCTTGGACGCGGGCCGTTTTCTTGCAGGAGAGAGGTGGACAGCCATGTCCTTTAAGGATGCTGAGGGCGCGGGCTCGGGACCAGGAGGAGGAGCCTCGCAGCGCGGCCACCCGTCCACACGGCTGCGCTGGGCCCCACTCTCCAGCCTCCTGCGAGGCGGTGGGCAGAGCCACAGCCCAAACTGACCCTTTCCGTGCGGGTTGTCTGGGCAGGGGCCGCACACTGCTCGTCCCTGAAGATGATCTGGGTGGCAGATCCCATAGGACGCTCATGTTGGGTGGAACCTTCCCGCTGGCCTGGTTCGGGCCCTGCACTGTTGGCCCTCACAGGCCCTTTGGCCTCGGACAGGACAATCACAGCTGGCCCACAGCTGCGGCCGCCGCCCTCCCACCGATTAGGTCCCTGTAACTCCCCACCTCCAGCCTGTGAGGGGACGGGAGGGGAAGGAAGGGGGTGTGTGTCCGTGTCCACGCGTGTGGCGGCTGGGAGGCACCGTGGCTGCTGTTAACCCCATGTGAATGTGGGTGTGACGATAAATGACTCCCGCTGTCTCACTTGGCTTGTACTTCGCGCTTGCACCCCCGTCTCGCGTGCCCCTTCCTTGTTCACACCGCACCAGAAACCTCCCCGCTACACGTGACGGAGCCGCTGGCAGGAGCCTGGGTGCCGGTGAGGAAACGGGGCGGCCCGGAGACCTGCCTTCCACCCCCACCTCTCAGCCTTCTCACCCCCCAAAAGCACACACACACGGACACGAGCGCTGTGGAAAAATAAGTCTATTTCATGACCCGAGGCAGCCGACCAGTCAGAAGGCCCTTCGCTTCGGCCCGCGAGTGGTGGGAACGGGGGCCGAAGGAGCACGGAGGCAAGTCCACGGCGCCTCCCACGAGCCATAGCCCTGTTCCCGGTCCTTCACCGGAGGATGAAGGAAGCCCCACCTGGTGGCCCCCAGGACTTGAGCCTGCTCCCCGAGGCTCTGCAAAAAAGCGAGAGGGGAGTGGCTGGCCGGGAACACTGACCCTCAGACTGGCAGCGGTTCGAGGCCCAGCAAGCCAAGTGTGGTAACGTCCTTCCCTCTCAAGAGCAGGCCTCAGTTGATGGGCTGATATTCTGAGTACCCCTTGGGGCCCAGCAGCAGAAACAAGCCCCCCACCAGCAGCAGGAGGGCTGGAGCACCCAGGGCCACCGCCATGATGCCTAGGACCAGTGGAGACAAGGCATCCACTGGAGGGGCCCCCACACCCAGGAGCGCCGACCTAGAGAGAGCAGAGTGAGAAAGAGGTCAGCGGGCTTGGGAGGCAAGGCCGAGGCCCAGCCCTCCCGCCCTTGCCCCTCCGAACCTCAGCCCAGGCCCCGCCTCACCAGCTGAGGTAGTGGTGGTCCCAGTAGCCAGGGCCCGCGGGAGTCCCGAATGTCAGATTGAAGGCACAGAAGTCGTTCTGGGACCCGAAGAAGGCACGGACGATGGGCGACTGGGGCAGAAGGTACGCCAAGGTGGGGTACGGAGGGGACGCGTGGCAGGGCAGGGCGGACTCTCGGCCCCCCTGCTTCTGGGAGAAAGCCACTGGTCGCCACTGCACGAAGCCTGATGGGAGGGAGCCCCACAGCAGCTGGTCCAACTGGGGAGAAAGGCAGGCGAGGCAGGATGAGGAGGGCCAGCCCGTGCCTGCCCCCACGGAGCCCCGCCCTTCCCCAGACTCGACCTCCCACCGGTTGTCCCGAGTCCCAGGCCTGCTCCCCGTGTGCACGGGGACCTCGCTCTTTCCTCAGTAGGGAGGGGAGTTGGACTGGATGAGCCCTGGCACCGCAAGCCCACGTGGGCTCAGCTCCCTCCCTGGGCCCCTCGGCCCTTGCACACCACCCCTGTCACTGTGGCACATGGCACGTGGCCTCTGCCTTCCTGTCTCCTCCACTGAGCAGGCAGAGCCTGGGCCTCAGTCATCAGCACGGTGCCCAGCACTTGAGGGAGCGGAATGAAGTGCGGCTAAGCGGCAAACGGCTGACCGTGTGTGGCCCTGATAGGGTCCCGTCGACCCCCCACCCGTCTGCCTGTCCGCTGGAAGGCTGACCTGGAAGACGGCGGGCGCATACTCGTCATCGATGGAGCTCTGCCCCTGCACTGAGGGGCAGGCCGGGCCCGGGCCCAGCATGGCCACCTCCAGCCCAAACAGGGAGCGGTTTCCCCGGGGAGAGGCCCCGACCAGGGCCACCTCCAGCTGGCACGTGTCCGCTGTGTGCAGGAGGCGAGGGGGCTGGGTTGGCCGGCCGGATCTGGGGAAGGCCTGCACCTAGGACGGAAGAGGCGTGGGGGGCGTGGAAGCCAATGGAAGCCTGTGCCTGGAGGCTGCCCTGCCGACGCCTCCCACCCTCGCACACCAGCCTCTGCAGTTCCGACTCCCCGCACCCTTACCCTGAAGGTCAGGCTGCCATTGGTAAAAGCCCCGGTGGGGTCACGAATGGGGTGGCCTTGAAACGTGGCACTCAGGGTGGCGGGGTCCAACGAGCCGGTGACGTTGTTCCAAGAGAATTTGGCCAGCAAGTACGGCGGGTACGGTTTCCCTGGGGGCTTTGTGGCTGTGCCCGACGTGTTGGTGCCGTCAAACTCAAACAGCTGCCGTGGGGGGT
>NW_006443131.1:1269529-1275633 GCF_000325575.1 Pteropus alecto | reverse complement strand
AACAGCTGACTCTACCTCACCCCCCAGCCAGCAGCTCCGCCCTCTAACCTGATGACTCCCTCCTCTGCCCCTCAGCTCCCCTGCAGCCTCCTCACCCTGGTAAAGACGAGGGCAGAAGAAAACTGGACGCTGTCCTTGGGGAGCACCATCAGGCCTCCGTCAGGCTCCGAGGAGAGTAGGAGGCTCCAGTTGACACTCAGGGCGCTGTGGGGAGTGTTGGTGGCCACCAGCAGCACTGCCGGAGGCCCCAAGGTGCTCCACACATAGTGCAGCGTGGAGTTGGTGCCCACTGCCCGGATGTGCAGCAGGTTCTCGGGGGGGCCCGCCCAGTCGGAGATGACCTCCAGAGACACCTGGAACGGATCGGGACAGACACAGGGCAAGGGGGAAGTTCGGGGGAGGGGCGGGGGATTTGGAGGATGCTGGGACAGGGTGGGGGTCTAGATGAGAGAAATTCACGCAGGCGCTAAGGGAGTCTGGTGGAGGGCAGAGGTGGGGTGGAGGGGGCGAAGAGATCGGGGCACAGAGCGGACAGGGAGAGCCAACACGGCCCGGGCATGGGCAGAGTCGGGGGCCGCACCTCAGCAGGACACAGGAGGCCCCACACCCGCACTGCCCGCAGCCCGCACAACCCCGTCCCGGGACCCGTGGCTGTCCCCAGCCCGGGTGGAAGGTCTTCCCTGTGCAGGCCCCCCTCCCCTGCCCTTGGTGGCCCAATTCCAGCCACCCTTCAGGGCGGCGTTTCCTGAGACCGCTGCCACTCAGGCCACTCACCTGGCGGGTCTCCTCCCCCAACAGGGCGAACGGGGCTGCCCACAGAAGACTCAGGAGCAGCAAGGGGCCGGGGGCGCAGCGCCCCCAGCCCCAGCAAGAACCCTCCCAGCTGCCCATGCAGCCTCGCGACAGAGCGAGGAAGAGACACGGGTGTCACGTGACCCACAGGCTCAGCTGATCTCTTTAAAGGGCGGGGCCCTCGCCAGTCCTTAAAGAGGCCGCCTCCCTTAACCTAGATTCAGGCCCTGGTGACGCCCGAATGGGAAAGGTGAGAAGGCCTCAGCCCACTGGGCTGGCGAGGAGACAGCCCAGACCCGGCAGATACGCAGGCACCCTGCCACCCCGCCACCCCGGCCCCACCGGTCACGCTGAACAGCTGGTACCTGTCAGTGGGCACGATTCTGGATCCAAGATCCAAATGGCACCCCAGTGAAATGACTGGCAGGGAGGAATCCGGGGGCAGGGGGCAAATAACACACTCTAGAAGGTTCTTTTTGTCTGTTATTGAGCCCCCAGGTAGAGCTGAAAAGATACCTCAGAAGACAGGACATAAGAGCAAAACGTGCTTTTTGTCGAGCTCAGGTCCGGCTGAAGGAACAGTGTTCTCGGGCTTTTTGCTTCATCTTACAGTTATCTTCACTGAGGAGAAACGCACGAAACTCCCAAGGCGCCACAGGTCTCGCCTTGCTCCACGCAACCTGGTTCCTTCCTGGGGAACACCGGCCCCGCGCGCGTGCCCGACACCACCCAGGCACCGCGGTGCGCACAGCGCTCTGGCCGTGGGAGTCCTTCGCTGCAGGGGTGTCCCGTTCGCGTACGCAGCCTGAACCTCGGGAGCCTTGACACCTGACCACGACAAACCATGCTAGAAGGAGCACCCCGGCCCTGCAGCATTTCACGCCTGTATCCAAACCTCAAGGACAGACACTCTCCGGCAGGGGTGCTGCCAGGCCAAGCGGCCCGCTGAGGCTCATCGGTTGTCACTCGGACCTTGGGTTTGAAGACCCATCCCCCACGCCTTTGCCAGCGTTTGCCAAACGTGACTGACATTTCCCCTGAATGAGGGTTAAGCATCTCTCCATGTTTTGCAGTCATTTATTTTTGCTTCTCTGGAGCTATTTATACGCTTTGTCTATTTTTCGATGGGCCCCATCTTCTTGACTGCCAAGTTCTAAATGTTCTTTCGAGAAATTAACTATTGTTGCAACATTCCCCCGTTTGTGTCCTTTTCGCCACGCACATTTTTAATGTAGTTGCATTTATCTCCCCCGATATATTTTTAAAATGCTTTCTCGTACTCTTAAGGTTTCCCTCTCTACTTAAACCTTTCTGCTTCCCAGAATGAGTTTTGATGTAATGAATACAACAGACATCCAATTTCATTTTCTTCCCCAAGTGGCTACTCTAAGGATGAACTCATGTTTTCTCAAACACTTTCATTTTTCTAGAGGAAAAAAGTAGCACTTGCATCCTCTCAGGACCCGATGAGTGGGAATAAAAACAAGTCTCGGCTGAGAACAGAGGTTTGAGCAGCCAGCAAGTCACGCCTCTCATCACCCAAAAGATGCTGCTTTACGGGGGGGAAACAGAATTTGGCTGAAATCTAGTTTAACAGTAGGAAGAACTGTGAGCAGAGCTGAGAACGTGGCAAAACGGCATTCGTGGAACCTGAGCAGTGATCGGGGCTCGCGCCAGGCAGGAAGCAGCCTGAGCGGCTTTTACTTGCTATGTCAAATTCCGGCTTTGGAAGCTAGACTACGGAGCGCACGCTGACCTCACACACTGGAGGGACTGTCACAGGCTGAGACACAGAGGCGCCCACAGGGAGGGCTACTAGGAAGGACCTAAAAGTGACAGGACACAGGGTGAAAAACGCGTCCTGCGTGCTTTAGGACAAACGCCTGAGCCCCAGCTCACACTGGGTGGTGCTCTGCATACAGCCACAGGTGGGGACACCTGGCTTGGACAGGTTCCTCCTGCTGTGTGTGGTGCATGCAAAGCAGCACTGCTCTAAGCCCGGCAGTGCCAGTATCTCCCAAGAAAGCAAAAGCAGACACTTAATGACCTCATTCCCATCTCCTCCCTCCTCAGGAAGGTGCTTTGCCTCCTCCCTGTGTGCCAGGAGGCAGAGATGTGACCTAAGGTTGAAAAACACATAACAACAGTCTCAAATGGCTTAGATTTAATCATCGGAAGCAAACTAAATGGAAAGCTTACAATGGAGAAGAATTACATGTCAGTGCCTTTTGCAAACCGAGCCGGGGCTAGGACTGCCCCTCAACCTGACCCTTTCCGAACAAAGACACCCAGTGTCCCTGGCAGCCCGACTCAGGGAAGGGGGAGGCTGTTGGCTCTGTGCGCCGAGGTCGTCAGGCCCAGCGCTCACTCCTGGCCAGCATCGGGGGCCCCGCCTTGCCGGCCCTGGTCGTCGCCCTTCTTTTTGTGGCCCGAGACGATGTCGTCGATCCGCAACAGCAGCACCGCAGTCTGGGAGGGAAGCGGAGCCACAGGTCAGCGCGGAGGGGGGGCCGCCTGCTCTCGGACACCGCCCAGCTCCTCCCAGGCGCCATCCTGCCTTAAAGCTGCCTTTGCAGGACTGAATGCCAAATGCAGTTCCCCCTAAGCAAGGAGTGCAGCTCGTGCTGTTCCCTGCTTCACACGAGCAAAGACGGGCGGGGGAGGGGATTCCTCGGGAGACCTTTCGGGGTGCTCTGCCGTCTTTACCCACTGCCTGAGATGGGACCACGCTCACAGGTTTCTGGGTATCTGGGAATTAACGCGGCGTGTCTTTGGGTGCCTCACCTCCACCGCGGTCTTGTATGTTTGCAGCTTCACGGCCAAGGGCTCCCAGATGCCCAGTTCCTTCATGTCCACCAAAGTGCCCGTCTCGCCGTTTACACCCCAGGTCTCGCAGCCCTCCTGCGTGTGCTGGGCCTGCAGTTGGGACAAGCGAAAGCAGTTCTAGTGGGGACCACGGGAACAAGTACACTGGCCGGGGGCATCAGGGGAAGAACTAAACCCAGGAGACTGGATTGGTGAGAAAAGCACGAGAGACGATGACGCCGCCACCACGTGAGTCAAAACTCAGAAGAGGTGCCAAGAGAACGAAGGTGAGCCGTGCCCTCGGGCAGGGCCCCACCCAGGGGCCCGGGGCCGGAGAGGGGACTCACCCGGAGAGAGGTGAGCAGACGGATGGTGCTGGCCCCGCAGTTCTGGATCAGGGTACGGGGGATGACCTCCAGTGCCTGGGCAACAGCCCTGTACGGCCACTGCTCCACACCGGTCATGGCCTTGGACTTCTCCGTCAAGGCGTGGGCCACGGCCATCTCACAGGCCCCGCCCCCTGGCACCAGCTGGGGGTCCAGCAGCACGTTGCGGCACACCTGCATGGCGTCCTGGAGGTTGCGCTCCACTTCCTTGAGAAAGCAAACAGGACAAAGCCAAAGCTGATGACTCAGGAACAGGTCAGAGGCACCAAAGGCCTTCCCGACTGCCAAGTTCAGTAGACCAACAAGGAGGGCAGCTGAGAAAGGTCCTTGGAATCGCTACCGGGCGAGGCAGACCAACGCACTGACCACAATGCAGAAGGCTGGGGTGCGGGTGGGGCGTCTCTCTGTGAAGTTAGCTCACGTGCCCTTGGGAAACTAACTACGCAACTGAGAAAAAAGATGTAATTTTGACTTAAAAAAAATGAGAAAAGCAACTGTTGCCAGGGGCTAGGCAACCACGGGCCACTGTTCAGTGGACAGAGTGTCTCAGTTTTACGAGATGAGAGAGTTCTGGGGACCTGCTGTCCAGGTGTGAACACGCCGGGAAGGCAGGTGGCAGAGACGTGTGGCTGCACACTGGCACATCCGCACGCACGCAGCAGGGCGACTCCGGGTGCCCCGGGGAACTCGAGAAACGGAGCGGCCACCTCAGCCAGCCGCACGCCACGGCTGACTCACCGAGAGAATCTCCTTGCTGGCACCCCGGAGCAGAATGGTGCAGGCCTTGGGGTCTCTGCAGTCCGTGATGAACGTGAAGTACTCATCTCCAATTTTCTTGATTTCCAACAGGCCCGCTCCCGTCCCAACGTCGTCCTCTCTCAGCTCCTCTGGGCGGCTGACTATCCGGGCCCCACAGGCTCTAGTGAAAGGAGGGGCCTGTTGATCTCAGATGCTTTTACTCATCTCTAGTCCCCAGGGTCTGTGGCTGGCAACAGGGTGGTCCCAGAAACCTTACTACATAACTCAAGAGGTCTTGGCTACCACGCGAAATATATTTTCACGTGAAATTTCTTTAACGTGGCTTTGTAAGTAGAAGTGTTCACACACCTCAGACAACCACTATAACCAGGTACGGTATGATGCAGAGTATAGTTTGTGGACAGAGCCCTTATGCGAATCTGACGTGTACATACCACACGACGGCTGATTCTAGACAGAAAAAAGCAGAAGACCCAACTTGGACCTACGGTACAGCATGGGACGCCGGGGCAGACTTACCTCCTTTCTCACGCATTTGCATTTAAAGCGACTGGAGCCTGAGCACAGGCGCCAGTGCGGGAGTCTCGAATGGAAGCTAACACTGCATCGACAGCAGCTGAGGAACCAGATCAGGAAAACTGACGGTTCTGCTGTGTTCTGAGCTCGTTCAAGCAATTCTGCGAGGGGCCCCACCAAGCGAGTGGTCACCACCGGCTGGGAGCACGGCACAAGAGGCTCACACAGCAGCCGATGGCTGAACTAGATAAGACTTCTGGGGATGGCAGACAGCGAAGCCCGGCTATTTCCACCTGTAACTGATCTGGCCGACCGTATCCTGTATCGTCACCTTTTCAGGCAGCAATGACCGCATTATGAAGGGACGAAGTGGAAACACAGGAGAAGGAAGAACCTTTTCACCTGGCTCACTCACCTAGCAATGCGATTGTTGTCTGTCTTCCGGACTCTGCGGATGGCCGTGATGTTGGCCCGCATGAGGTAGTGCTGAGCTAAATCTGCGAACCCAAGAGCAGAGGTGTCGGGCTCAAAACCAGAACTCCTGAGTTCTGGACTGGTTTTATCCAAAGTCCTCAATGCACCCCGACCATCACGTTTACTCCATTCGGTCCATGCCAACATAGGGGAACCCCACCCTGTCTTCTGCCTTGAGAGCGGGCTGGAAACACGAGCGAGTCCTACCTGAGATGCCCTTTTCTGTGATGACCACGTCGGGCTTCAGACGGATGATGTCCTCGCAGAGCTGCTGAATGTACTCTTCTTCCATCTGGAGGATTCGGGTGAAGTCTTCCTCTCGTGTGATCTCAATGTCAGTCTGCGTGAAGAAAAGTCACCCCACCTGAAAAA
>NW_006443131.1:1255050-1269433 GCF_000325575.1 Pteropus alecto | reverse complement strand
TCCCAACAGCCACACTCCCGCCCCCTCCCCGCTCATGTCCCAGGGAGTACGCTAAAGCCACAGCCCCACCTCTACAGGCCGCTGGGCTCCAGCAATCACCTGGTTTACCTCCTTCAATTACAAACAATGGAATTCAGATCACAAGGCAGTTAGTGGAGGGTATGGCAAAGGTCTCCGGCCACTGGGCACATGCTGCCCCCGCCCTGTCAGTGGGCCTAGAGGAGCAGACTCTGACCCCTCCCACCCACACACGGACTCTGCTGCCCATCCTTGAGATGAGCTCCAATCGCTTTGTCTTACCCAAGGCTGACGGCACATGGTGAGCCTCCTGCCCTCTGAAAACTCTAGCACTTCAAACCTCAACGACCTCCTCCTCCACGTTCTACTGACGCGCCAGGAAAGGGCGCGGCAGCATGGGACTGAAGCCACAGAGCTGGGCTCAACTCCTGATGTGGCTGAGACCAGCTGTGTTCCTCAAGCAATTAACCTAGCTTCTCTGAGCTCGAGAGCCCTCATCCGTGAAATGCAGGCCAGTGCCAACCATTTTACAGGGCTGTTGCAAGAATCAGGTTATGTGTATAGGTCAGTGGCTGACAGAGCAGGAACACAGCGCAGGAATGTGACACACATGCCTTTTTATTCCCCTCGGACACGTGGGCAGCCGGACTTTTATGCCGACCTTAAGGTGTGGGGCCAGGAACCTTACCTGGCTCTCTCCTTTCTTGTACTCGAGAGAGGAATCCAGCAGCACAATGCGAGGGTTCTTAATGTGGCGCCGCATCCGTGGGTGGGTCACGTCCTTGTTGATCATGACCCCACGTAAGACACACGACTCCTCGATGATGCCCCCCGGTATCTGCGCAGAAGATCCCCGTTAGGCCACGGCCAGGAGGAGATATTTCTCAGCTCCTCCCAGACATTCATCTTTCCCAAAGGACCACTATTTCAGGTTGCTAAAGTATCTTTCTTCCACAAACCTCAAAAATAAATACTGTTGCAATCATATTTTTTTCCTTCTAGGAAACACACCAATCTTAGATCTTGGTACCTCATTTGAAGGTCAGCTGAGACTCACAGAAGTTCAGCAATTGGCAAAGATTTAATAAAGGGGCTCAGATCTCTTCCACTTCCTGAGAGTCCCACAGAATTTTAGGCTTGGGGCTCCATCTACTGGCCGCAAGCTCTTAATGCTACCTTTAAAATCTTCCTAGGGATGGAGAAAGCTAAGTGGGTTGCTCAGTGTACGAACCACACAGCTGGTATGTACACAAACGCACCACCACGGAGACGCCAGGAAGCCCTTCCTGGCCCTGTAGGGACAGCAGTGAAGGTAACGGAATTATGTCAGGAATACCTCCCTTTTCAAGTTTCTGTTTTCCAGGCAGCAAATATTCTTCCTCTTCCTAGTTCTAATGATAAAGATGTCTTGCTCTGATTTAAACCTATTCCCCCCACAAGTGGGATGGTTCATGCTGGGAAGCGATCTGTCCCCAAAGCACTGGTTGGAAGAGTTTACCTTCTCCACCCTGGCATACTTCTTGATGTCAATCTCCTTCCGGCCGTTCTCCTCAAACTGCACAGTCTTGACAGCGTCCAGGGCAATGCTGCAGGCCAAGGCGCTCCACCGACTGATGGCTTTGGTAGTGATGGAGCTGTTGATGACGCTCAGCATCGCATCTCGGTTGCTGGTGTCGACGGGGGTGCTGAGGCAGACAGGAAGGGGAAACAGACGCTGTGCTCAGCAGGGATCCTGGTTATAACCTGGGCTGATACACCTTTGGTCTCAAACCTTACCCCTAGCAAATTCTGAGACTTCCTTTTAATAACCAGCACCGGGCTGCACCGCCCATCAGCACACCTGATCCTACTCTAGCTCGATTACTGCACAGTGAAGCATGTGGCGTTTACTGGTTTTCTGTGTTAGTCTCCCCTAGCGAAAGTGTACACTTGTGCAAGGTGAGACTACTTGGAACCATAAAAAATAACCGTAAGTCTCTGGAAACCATCTGTCCAAATTTTCACACACTGAACTCCCTTTTGTACCAGTGGACGGCACATAACGTGCCATCATTAAATGTTGCTGAATTATGCATTTTAGGAAAGAAGCAATAGCTCCAAAAGCGTTATCTGAGATATGCATGTAGCTATAACTTGATAAGAAGAGCTTTTTATCGATTCACCTCCACACTCAATAAATCCTTCTGGAGTCTCTACATTCTTATAGAGCTTGTTTCATAAAAATAATTTCACTCAACCTCCTCGTTCTCTAAGAGTGCCAGATAAAGACGTTACTGTAATTTACTAACAGCAAGTACAAGACAGAGCTCAGCAAATTACTAGGTACCTATGTACCCAACGATCTGACCATACAAGGTAGAACATGATAGATTTTACTTTCTAGACAAATTTCTTTAAGTCAAAAAAAAACAAAAAAAAACAAAAAAAACAAAACAAACAAACAAACAAAAAAACCACCACAAAAAGCACTGCATTTCTCATCACGTCATCACTTAGCTGACATTCCCTGAAGCTGGAAGGCATGTGTTTTTATTTCCTTTCATCACCTTATTAGCACCCAGCAAAGAGACTAACGGCAAGTTCAGTTACTGCTACAGCGGCTTCAAAGAGCATTTTTAGTCTCCGTCTTTTTGGTTTTAATGGAAAACTGCTGGCAACCACCCTTCACAGTGCTTTAAAACTGAACTAGTTATACTTGTACATGGTGGTAGGATATTTTCAGCCCTGAATCATTAGTTACCTAAATTCTTAATTTCCCCCACTAGGATCTAAACTCTCGGAAGGCGAGTTTACGCATTCCCCATGGTGGCGCCTGACATGGGAATCAGAAGACAGCATGTGACCAAAATATGCTGTGAATAATTAAACCCAGCTCCTTTTGTCTGCTTTGTATCCTTTGTCACTGTCTAAAACATTTACTTCCCTTACCTGTCCCTTCGTCTTGCTCTCCCATTTCTTCTCACAAAATGATACAGGCATAAACCACAGTGTGTGTGACACGCCTGGCTTTCCTTCACCAGCTCAGAACAGATCCGTCTCCCAGGCCTCCCATACTGGATGCCACCCATTGCTGGCCCCCCTGCTCCTACTACCTGATTTTCTTAAGGGTGCTGATCATGTCATCCAACGCCTTTCGGTAAGCACTGATCACCACTGTTGGGTGCATCTGCTGCTCCAGGAAGTGCTCAGCCACAGACAGCATCTCCCCCGCTAAAACAGGATACAAATGCCGCAATGTTTAAAAAAGTACGTGGATATCAAGGCGGCTTCGTCACGCTTCTAAAGGTACCCTACCTTTCTTCCTAAAATAAATTTTCCCCAAAGCCGGGCCATTTGGCTGTTACTACTACTCCAACTTTTACAATGCGTGCAAGCCAATTCAAAAAGCGAGCATCCTCCCCACGTGTATTTTAAATGATCAAAGACTGATCCTGGGATTTACCTATTCTCTTGATCTAACTATATATTTGTTAGCAGTTTTCTAAACAAAAGGAAAACATTTTTTTTAAAGACTCAGAATAGGAAAACACAACAGAAAGTTGAATTATTATTGTAACATCTTGGATTTAAACTGATGGCACAAAAAACAAACACACACAGCCCCACGCCTGGAATACGAAGATGTACATGTGCCCTCTGCGTGATGAATGGTAAAATGTCCCCTGCTTTTAAAACCTGTCTTTATTGTGTAATTAACACACACACGTTTGTTCACAAAAAATAGTTTAAGAGAAAAAAGCCTTTGCACAAATTGCTTATGCTACCTGCCCATAGGCACTAATTTTTAAAATTTACACAAATGTGCCAAAGTTTACATGTATACCCTTTGACATGTGCCTAAATGTTTGAATTCAATACTTTATAACCATTCCTAAGTGATCATTATGTATACTGAAAAAAAAAATAACCAAAAAGATGCTTGAACAAGGAAACATAGAAAGGGTGAGCCTCATCAAACAAGTCAGAGTAGGAGCATAGAAAAAAGATGTCTTCAGTGACGGCATGTTTCCCTCCTGCTTTTTTAAAATTCAACCTATATCTAAGACAGCTAGACTCATGGATACTTAATCCATCTAATGTCTCCAGGAGACTCAACTAACATCATCGGCTGGAAATGTCTGCCTGATGCCTGAAGCCCATCCCCCAGCAGAGGCGAGAAAGCACGTGAACTCTCCCTCCCCTCACCCACTCTCCAAGTCGTTCTTCAAAGCACAGAACTGGCCACACGTAACTCACAGTCCTCAAAACACCTGACTCTAAAGATGCGATTATTTAGTGGTGACTCAAGCAAACTGCCCACCCAGCTCACCATTCTCAAAATGCAGTACAAAGACATTCTGGAAATAACTTAAACTGTCACTTTTTCAGAAGCTCATATAATAATTTTGTTGTAAGAACTATTCTTTAGGCGTGTGGGTCAACACTATAAATTGGCATCTCTAAAACAGTTTTCTCATTTCCTGACATTGTGTTGTTGCAATCAGATTTAAAAAAAATGAATGCTTCCATTATGAAAATTTCACCGACTTGAAATTTATACAACAAATAAAACCAACATGCCAAGTTTTCCGAAGCGATCCTTTATGATCCTACAGGAAGTGGGACGATCAGCCCTAAAGCTTGTACAGTTGTGACTCATTCTCAAGATTCTGTATTTGTCAATTTGATTACTCACTAAAATTTATTTCTAATCCCTAATAGGTATTGGTAGCACCTTCATGGTAGCTCAGACACAGGCAGAGACAAAAACTTGAGTCGCCCAATGAGCACGTGCCCATGTGAGGCTGAGCAAGACAGCACTCTGCCTTGTGCTAGCTCTCACTGTAAACGAGAGTCCTTCATGTTCAGTTATGTTGTATTTATGCCATGGTTTTCACACTTTTGTACATTTTATTGCTGAGTTCACTGTTTAAAATGGCTCCATAGTGCTAAAGTGCTGTCTAGGCTTCCCAAGTGAAGAGGGCTGTCTTTGAAACAAAACGAAAAGCACATAAAATAAGGCACATATTTATCAGCTGCGGGATGTGACCTAGAGGCCCGCAGGAACTTCGCCCCGTGTTTCCTCCGGGAGCGACAGTTTACCATTTGCTAATTCGGTTTGTGGTGACTTTACAGAATTTAATTTACTGTGATCAACAAGAATTGACTCTTTTATTGAAACAGATTTACACAACTCATCACATGCTACTGATGAATATTCAATTGTCTACTCAATTGTAGAGCATAATTAGCAATGTTATTTAAATATGTGTAATTAGTGGACAGGTAATTTCCTTTTTAAAATATGACATTTTCTGGCAAAAATCTCCACATTTCAATTCAATTTTCTTTATCAACTTTCGACTCTCTTACCAAGAATAATTACTGATGTGGTCCCATCTCCAACCTCTTCATCCTGTGTCCGGCTAATTTCAATCATGGACTTGGCTGCTGGATGCTGGACTTGAATCTGAAAAGAAAATATTGTTTGCCACTAGAATCAACACTACTCGAAGACTTAACTCATCTGCTTGGCACTAACACTTCTTACTTCCACACTTATTCCCCCTTTGTTTTAAAAGTGGCCCCCCAAAATATCTAAGTAAACCACCTTTCCAAGTCTCTTTCTTTTGGGGGAACATGTATTATGCCAAGTGAACTATTAACGTTTTGAGATTGGAACAGTGTCTTTTATGTACTGGGAGCAACATTGTTGTGGTTGAATTGGGTCCTCCAAAAGGACATGGAAACTATAAACGTGACTGTATTTGGAAACAGGATCGTTGCAACTGTAATCAAGTTGAGATGAGACTAAACGGAGTATTAGCGCAGGCCCTAAATCCAACCACCGCAGTCCTTACGATAGGAGAGACACAGTAGAGAGCCACGAGACAACTGGGAAGGAGACGGAGTTGGCAAGCCAGGGAATGTCAAAGATATGGCCAACTGTCAGAAGCTAGAAGAGGCGAAGGATTCTTCCTGAGCGCCTTCAGAAGGAGCGTGGCTCTGCTGACACCTGATGTCAGATCTCTAGCCTCCAGTCTATGAGAATGCATTTCTGTTGCTTAAAGCTACCCGGCTTGTGGTAGTTTGTTCCAGCAATCCTAAGAAACGAGTCAGCTTCTACGGGTATCGTCATGGGTCCCTCAGGGGACTGTCAGAGTACAATGAAGTCATACCTCTCGAAGAATGGCATTGCCGTCATTGGTCATCACGATGCCTCCCATTGGGTCCAAAAGCATCTAGGACAAAAGCAAAAGTTGTATTTAAGTGTTCCAGATAAAAGAAAAAGAATCTGTGGTCGAAAAGTTTCAATAAGAGATCAGCCTACCTTCATCATGGACTTGGGCCCCAAACACGTTCGGATGATATCTGCAATAGTCTATGGGAAGAAATGTAAAACACGTAAGCACAGACCAGGGGACGGTGTGAGCGTGTGTCAGGCAAAGGGACATGAGTAACCCACAGAGCCAGTGTTTTAGCAACACCACCTCCAAAGTAGGGTTGGCAAGCACTTTAGATGCTGTACGCCACATGGCTGGATTCTGCTGTTTTCTCCCTCGGGGAATGCTTTCAGGGTGGACATAGAACGAAATGATTTTTCTCAAGGAAAAAGGGGAAATGCCTTTTGGAGCTTTAATTTCCCAGCAGTTCGGAAATGTCTTAGTACTTCTTTCCATGATAGCGGCCTCCACACCATGCTAAATCAGATCTAGGGCTATTTCATTCAAAAGATACTGAATATCTATCTGAGACCTACGGTGGGGACTAAGAATGCAAAAGGGAATTAATAATAAATACGTCCTCCCCCAAGCAACCCCGTCTAGCAGACAAACACAAATAGACATTATAAAACAATATACAGCCATGGAATTATGCACAAGCCAATGCTGAGAGGGCTACCTGGCCTAACTCACGGAGGGAGGGCTCCCTACTCCTCAGAGCCACCTGAAAGAAGGGAGGTCGACTCTCCCTCGGCCAAACTGCAACAGACACAGAAGCACGGGGGAGGCCGGAGGAAAACGACCGCATTTTACACAAGACACGCTACCTTGGCGGCATTGATGTTTCCCGACTGAACTTTTCTTCCAGATTCACGCTTTGTGTTCTGGCCTAAAACAGACAAGACAAAAGACAACAGTTCAGGATTGTATACAAGCTATTTGTTCCCCAATCTTTGAAAATAAAAACAAACATGCAGGTTTTGTGAGTGTGTATGTAGATCGAAGCTTATCAAACTGTACACTTTAAATATCTGCAACTTACTGTATAATTACACCTCAAAAAAACCTGTTAAAACTGCATAACTACTGTACTCTTCCATATGGAAAAACAAAAAAAATGTTAAAAAGTTAACATTACTTATGGCTACGTATTTCCTTCCTTACTTCAACCCCTGGTATACTAAGGAACAACCCATGATGCTTCAGTTTTGGAATCACGGTTGTCACTTTCCCTCTGACCAAGCACTCATGTTCTTACAGCCAGGACTCACAGCCAGAGATTCCTGAATGGGCCTCAGTGGGAAAGTGAAGCCCTGAGGCTGCATGGGAAAACGGGAGACACTGCATTTGTGTCTGGGAAGAGGATCTGTAGCTACCATTGGATTCTCAAAGGGCCAATGGCCCTAAAAAAAGCATCAATCTCTGCTTTATGAAAGAGGGGAGTTTGGGGGGGGGTTCATATTTTCCTACTTGGATGGGGAGAATCATACTCGTGACAGTCTCAGCATAATTACTGATAATTCCTCCACGGCGTGCTGTGGGATGCGAACAGACTCTTCGAAAGTGTTCCGGTTCGCAAGATCTAGTCGCTCCGTGCTTGGATGTCAGAAGGATGCCTCAGGAACCCATTCACCGTCAGTAAGAACTGTGTCCATACTTTACTAGGGGAGCCCAACTGGTTACTGCCACTGAGGCCAGGGAGCAATGCAGACCCGAACAGGGCTTCACAATGCCCCACTCACCCAGGGCCCTCTCGATGGAGACAAGCCAGTGGCTTATAACCAAACCAGCACAGCTCATTTCCTTCCTTTCTCCAAATCATACGTTACCTACAATTTAAATCTGTAAAATGTTCGATTCAGTCCCAACCAATCTACACATTCACGACTCTCACGATTCAGGTTCCTACTTCAGGCGGTGCTAAGCAAAATCCCTTACAAACCTTTCTGATGGATTCATCAGAAAGAACAGTTTTGCTGAAATTTTTTTCTGCGAACAGTCATTTCCCAGGTGTAGAGAACATGGATGAAATTTCTGAATTGCCAGACCCTCTTTTAAGCATCCTGTACACAGAAGACGGTAAGCAAGGGCCAACGGCTGGCTGGGCATCTTAGGTGGTCCTGCAGTGGCATTCGAAGTTACACGCAGACGAGAAACATACCAGGGGAGGGCCACGGAGGTGGCACTCATTACTCAGAAAGAAATTTGGGACGTTCCCGAGGGGTCAAGGGAACCAGTCAAGAGATCTGAGAAAACTCAAGCCGGTTAGCGGGAAAGATTACGACGCGGGGGGACAGCGTGGGAACAGCTACACCTCGGACAGACCAGCGAGGGAGGCAGCGACTTCAGGAACAAGGCGGACATTCAAGAGGGCTGTTACTGAAAAGTGACCAAGGACACCACTCGCGGCTTGCCAGACCCTCTTTTAAGCAGTTTATCTACTCATGTCGTTTGACCCACGGGGCTCCACGGGGGAATATCGTTAGCCCCAATGACACAGACGGGAACTTGAGCGGTTTGGCCGAGGCCGCAGGCGCCACTGAGAGAGGGACCGAGGTTATAAAGTCAGGCCAAGCGAAGAAGCCGGGATTCCTTGGCCTACACGCTGAAGATCACGCCGGGAAGGGGGCGGGGGGCGGCGAAGAACGGGAGGCCGGGCGGGAAGGAGCGTCCCGAGGCCAGCGGCCGCGGAGCCGGGGGACTTGGCGACGGGGGGCCGTTTGCGCTGGGAAGACAGGGACCAGGTTGAAGGATGACAGGAAAGCGGAGCGGCGGCTCCCAGAATGAGAATGGCTGCAAGGCGCAGCGGCCGGGCCGCGGCGGGGCTGGGCTGGGGCAGCCCTGACGAATGTGGACCGTGGGGGCCAAAAGGGCGTCCCTCTCCCGCTTCCCCGTAACTCACTGAGCACGAGCACGGGACGGTGGCCCATCATGGCGGCGCGATGCAGAGCCCGGTACCCAGACCTGGGGGAACCGGCAGAAGCTTCTGGAGAGAGAATCTGAGAGAAGCCCAGAAAACGCTGCCTCCTCAGGGTTTACACCTTAACCCGCTACCTTCCGGGCCGCCGCCAATCAGCGCACTCAACTCGCTGACCGGCACGGAAGCAGACCAATAGGCATTCTTAGCTCCGCCCCCTACGCAAGAGCGGCAGGGCAAGCTAGGTAGAGAGCGCGCGACGGTGGGGATGGGAGGGCGCCGGCGCTTGCGCAGTAGCGCGGCCGCTCCCGGCCGCGTGCAGCGCGAACCACGGCGCAAGCGCCAAGACTCGGGCCGTTGGCCGGCGCGCCTCTGCGCATGCGTGTCAACAGCGAGGGCGGATGCCGGGGGTGAGGCTCTCAGTCAGCACCGCCGCTGAGCTCTGTGCGCTGACCTGCGCCTCGGCTCCTCTCAGGCCGCGAAGGTCAAGAAAGGCGTGACAGTTTCCCCTTTTTAGTTCCCGCTTAGCAAAACGGGGAGGAACGGCGGGGCGGGACCGCATCCCCGGAAGGGGAGACCTGGCGGCGCGGCTGCGGGGGGAACCGGGAGATGTGGTTCATTATCCGGGGACTGGTGGCTGTACGTGGACCTCCCCCTTCCCAGGCATGTGCTTCTTGCCGAGGCCTTGAGCGCTGCCAGAGGGTGGCGGCTTGCATAACCCCCGAGTTATGCTGTCCAAATATTTTCTCAAAAGTTCCCCGTAGAGTTTGCGGGTTTTTTGCTCCGCGCCCTCTGCCTCCCCTGCCCTCATCCACTCAACTGCCGGTCGATTAGAGAGACTGCAGCCAGAGCTTTTAGATGACCTTACAGGACAGGAACAGGGCTAGTGTTACAGAAGCCAGACGTGGAGAGAACAGAGTAATTGCCCGTTCGTAGCGTTAGGGTTGATCCAATTACCATTTTTTCCAGATAAAAGGAAGCAATAACGATGGGAACATTGATATTCCGAACTAGTGAAGGGACCATGAGAGCGCGAGCAATTCAAAAGTCACTTATACTTGGCCATAAAATAGAAGAGTACACCCTCTCATATTTCCCTCCCCAAATCGGAACATCCGGGGACCTGCTGCAACTGTCCATAGTAAAATAATGGCATGGGTTGTTGACCCTGTGACCCTGTGATTCTTTCCCAGGCACCTCACCTATTGGTGTTCAGATGGAGCAGCATAGTAGCCATCCTACCAACAGAAAAGGTGTGTGTGGGGACCCCACCTCCCCCTCCCCTCGAAGGCCAGACCCTAGTTGCTCAGCATTTAGGGCGATGATTCTAATTGCACGAACATTTTTCCTGTTACCTGGTGAATTGGAAAGTATTTGTCTTTATTCTGCATTTCTCATTAAAGGGGTTTTCTTTCTTTTCTTTCATTGCTGTATTCCCAGTGCCTAGAACTGGGTCTGTTAAATAATAAATGTTCAATAATTATATGTGGAATGATATATTCTCCCTTCGTAGCTCTTCTTAATACTTACAGCAAGACTTGATGTACAAGGATCCCAGAAGATACTCTATGGACTAGTGAACAGATACTCAGTTTGAGCAGGGCAGCCCCACTGGTGGCCAGGGAAGTGCCTGAGGCCACCTGACGATCCCCTTAGCTGTAGCCACCTGACAGGCTTATGGTGTCGTAGCTCAGGCATCAGTGAACCAGGTCATTTCGCAGAGTACACCGTGTGGTGGTCAAGAGCATGATTTTGGAGCCTACAGGCCTGGATTTAATTCCAGCACCGCCACCTCCTAATCGTGGACTCTTGACCAGATTTCCTAACCTCAGTTTTTGCGAGTAAAATGTGGGCAAAGCTACCTACTTCATAGGATCGTTGTGAGAAATAGATGACGCTGTATGTAAAGCACCTGTTAAAATTATTATTCTATGCTGCCTCCTTTTACTGCTCCCCACCCTCATCCTCTCTTATCGTCTAGTCAGAGATTCAGAAGTTTGTGCGTTTCGGGGGATGCTGAGGTGGCCACAGAATAGGAAGAAGAGGTGCGAAAATCAGGGCCTCAGGGACTGGAACTGGGGTGCAGTGCGTGTAGGTGTCTGTCCATCTGTCCACCTATCTCCTTGTCTCTAATCTCTTGCTCGTATCCGCTTCCCACGACATGCTGGCCAAATTCAGTAGTTTTCATTGGCCCTGACTTCACATCTTCGCATCATAGCAGATCAAAAGAAAGAAACTCCTGTGATGCAGAATCTGCATATCGATCCCAGAGAATGACTCTGGCCCAACTTGCCTCATCTGCTTACCCCCTGGATCAGTCACAGCTGCCAGGGGACCAAGATGCCATGACTGGGTCCCATGCCTATTCCTGCTAGGGACAGGGGCCTGATACAGTCCCACGAGTATGGCCACCAGTATGGCCTGGTGTCAGGGGAAAGAATAGTTTCCCAGAGGAAGGGTTGCTCAGTGAACAAAAAGAACACGTGTCTTTCACAGGACTCATCGTCTTCCCACAAATCGATTTTCCCTTCTAACTCAACTATTTTTGCCAAAAGTTACCTATTTTCCCATCTAAGAACTTCTCCCAATGTCCAACCCATTCTAATATCTATAGATGAATGAAAACACGATTTTAATCGTGTTTTCTCATTCTAAACGTCTTGATGGCTTTTCACTGCATTCAAGACAAAGCCTGAGTCCTCCGGTTTGCTGCTGTAAAGGGCCCCCCCCTACCGGCGACGAATGTCATCATTCCGGCGATGTCGCCTCCTTGCCTTTGCTCTTGCTGTGCTTTTTTCTCCTACTTGAAGTACCTTTTCCATTCAGCAAAAACCTGCTGTTTTCAAGTCCGCACAAATATCCTCCACCTACCTGGAGCCACCTTTGGCTGTCGTACGCATATCGATCTCCCTTTCCCAAAACACTTATTTTTACATTTACTTACGTATTTAGTATAACTGCAAGATACAAGCCTCGTTTTCACCCCGGATTGCCGAGTTCGTAGTTTGCATCCTTGTGTTGCTATGTCACTGTTTCCTCAGCATCTGATTTGACTCCCTAACTAGCTCTTAAGCGCCTAGGAAACCACGTCTTAGATGCCTCGTGGACGCCCTAGCATCTGGCGCACTGGGGAGCGTGTAGCGCACACCAATAAGAACTTGTAACAATAAGCAAACTAGATTTTAGCTTATCTCATCCCTGCTTGGTTTCTCTTCGCCCCACTACAGTGTCTTTTTCGCATGTGTCATAGGACATTCTTTGAAGCTACTCAGGGCAGGGCCCCGGCACCCACGTTTGCAGACCGGCTGCCAGGGTCTGATGAGAAGGGTCATCTCTTGTTGGCATGAGCTCTGATGGGTTGGTTGCCTCTGATTTTGTTCCAGCCAAAGAGGAAAGTAATGCTGGGCCTCTTTGTCGAGCCAAAGCCTCCCCCAGCTTTACTAATCTTCAAGCAAGTTCCCCACCAGACACTTTCCTGAACGTCCAGGCGACAAAGCTGCACTCAGGTAAGGGTGCCGGGAGGGTTCCCAAATGGACTCGGCGTGGCGGAGGTAGCCCGAGCTTTCTCCTGTTGACCTCTGGGTCAAGGCACCTCTAGGTTTTCTCTTGGTAAGTTA
The DNA here is from genome assembly GCF_000325575.1 of Pteropus alecto. Classification (NCBI taxonomy): domain Eukaryota; kingdom Metazoa; phylum Chordata; class Mammalia; order Chiroptera; family Pteropodidae; genus Pteropus; species Pteropus alecto. Next base: position 1,256,678 of record NW_006443131.1, on the reverse strand, counting down.
TCGATTATTCGCTTCTACTGATTTCATTTTCTTCCCAATTCTTCTGATTGTGTTGTTTCCTGGCTCGTTAGCACCTTTGCTAGACGAGGCGAGACAGAAATGAAAATTTTATTGCTTGCTTACAGGGTTAGTTAAAAAGTGGCCAGGGAAGGAAATAGTAACTGTTAGCTAGTTTCTTCGAATATCAGTCATTCATCCTCCCGTGAAGAAATCAGGGGGCATTTAGCTTGCCTATGGGGAACCTAACATGGCACTAGACCAGTCACAAATCCTGTTTCTGAGGACCTCAGAGCTTAACAAAGAGTCAGCATCAATAAAGACACAAACAATAGATAACTACCAACGTGAAGAAGGACTTGGCTGCATACACTGTAGCTTAAAACATTAAGACAAACGGGCTGACGCAGCAGGACTGGTTGAAGTTAGCAGCAGGAACTTCGGGTCACTGCTGGTGAGACACCGGTCAGGTAGGAGAAGAGGGCCGAGGCACCCCCTGGCCCTTGAAAGGGAAGTTGGGCCTCACTCAGGCCGCTGCGTTCACTCATCAGATGCTTGTTGAACACCTACCTGCCAGGCACTCGTCTAGGCTCCAGGGGTACGGCAGTGAACCAGCCGGACAAAACCCCTGCCTTCCTGAAGCTTGCATTCTAGAAGGTGGGCTTAGACGACAGTTGAATAGATGACTAGAAAATATGCCATATGATCTACTACAGGAAAATCAGCAAGGGAGACGGGTAGTACACTCCAGGGACTGGTTTCCAGTTAAAATAGGGTGGCCAGGTAGGCCTCACCGAGAAGGTGACAGCTGAGCAAAAGTGTGTCTGGGCTGAGTTGTACCTGGAAAGAGTAGAGGTGACCGCTTGTTGGAGCCCTTCCCACACTCACAGAATCTCTCTTTGGTCCCCTCGTGCCTCCATCGCTCTTCCTTCAGGAGCTGACCACAAGCCCAAGGGATGCCTGGGGCTCCTGGAAGGCATGTATACCAACCTCCTGCTTCAGACCCAGCTCGCCAAGCAGCAGATGGCCATTCTGGAAAATTTGCAAGCGTCCGTGACACGTCTGGCTCCTGGGAGGGAAAGCAAGAAGCCTCCCGGCCTGATCTTGCAACCTATTGTGAAATCACCTGCCCCGGTTCAGTAAATGAATTCAGAGCAAAGTTGCCGTGGGTCTTTCTGTTTGTTCTTCCGTGACACCCGCAGTGGAACCTGGGCGCACGCATCCTGCATGGAGCTCCTTAGTTCACAAGGGATGGTCAGTGCTCATTGCGTGCAAAGCACAGTATGAGGCACGAGTTACAGAAGACACAGTTCGGGGTGTTTACTGTCTAATAAGGCAGATAAGACATAATTCATTGCAAAATTTAGTGGGACTCTAAGCGAGTACATTAAGGGAGATCGAGAGAGAGAGGGTACTGGGATGCATCTGGACCAATGTTGGAATCTTGCTGGAGGACATGGCCTTATGATGCCACCCAATGAAGAGGCCGGATTGGGCGGCATGGACGGATGAAGTAAGTCATCCAGTGTAACATCCTGAGAACAGAGTGTGGTCCCGTTTCATTTGGTGGTGACAGATGGAGCCTGGAGGACGTTCCCCCAGAATCTAGCACAGCACCTGGCGTTAGCAGG
>NW_006443131.1:1247384-1255026 GCF_000325575.1 Pteropus alecto | reverse complement strand
TTTTGGTTGGAGATCATTGCCTCCTGACAAACTTTTTTTCAGCGTACTGTCATTTTTATTTTACATAAGTGATCTGACGCGACATTCTTTCACGTGGAGGCTAATGTGATGAGCCCCTGGAGAGAAAAAGCCATACTTAATTTTCCCAGGCCACGTATGTAAGTAACAGCAGTATTTTGCACGGCGCTGCAGTGGCGGTGGTCTTCAGGAGAAATGGAGGTCTGGGGTTTGTCCACCCACCCAGAAAATGGGCAGTTCCCTAATACGGCCTTTTTGTATTTTCACACCAGAGTGTAAGACAAAAAAGACTCCCCCTCCTCTGCCTCAGCCGTGAAATTAGGCCAGGTCGCAGTGTACGCGTCACTTCCTCCGAGAAGCCTTCCCTGACCACCGCAGCTGCAGCGTGGGTTAAGGCCCCGCAGGACCCGTCTCCCTCATTACAGCCCTCTGCAGTGTGCTCGCCTGTCTGTTCGCTTACACTCCCCCAGAGGGAGCACCGCCCCAGAGCTGCGGCTTTACCGCTTTAGCCTGTTCCACCATGTTCCCAGTACCCTGCACAGTGCCGACACACAGTAGGTGCTCAATACATACATGTTGACTGAAGGAAGGCTCTGCCTTTCCCAAATCGCCATTCAAGGGTCTATGTCCCTGGGGCTGCTGCCCCTTCTTGGGTCTATGCCCCTTCTTGGGCGTGTCCCTGGGCTGCTGCCCCTTCAAGGGTCTATGCCCCTTCTTGGGCGTGCTCATCCTAAGCCTCTGGCCCCCGCTGCTCACCCCCTCCCACCGATAACAGGAGGACGTGCTGAGACTGCGCCCCCCGCCCCCGTCTGCCCTTGTCCTCAGAGGCGTGCGCCCGTAGTATGTGCCAGTCGGCGGCCCACTCGTCCTGTCTGTTCAGCCAATCAGAACAGCGATAATCACGGGGAGGCGCCAGCCTCTACGTCAGTTGTTTGGAATACTCATAGGAGTCCCACAGAGGGGGCGTTATTACTCCTCTGGAGAAGGGGACAGACTCCGAGGGCACAGGTACTTGCCCAGGGTCACCCAGGAGAAATGCAGAATGGATAGATGGATGGATGAATGAATGAATGAATGAATGGACCACGCGTGTCCTAATGACTGGTGCTCGGTGACTTTTGCCCTCTGTTCCCTGAGACACTGGAGAGAGAGCTCAGTGGGATTAAAGCTGAGTGGCTTTGGGGGTTCTTGAGCCAAAAGAATGAGTGAGGAGTCGGGAGGAGGTGACCCTGACAAAGAGTATCCCCAAGCAAACCCGAATTACTCAGTAACACAAGCCCTGGCCCCCATGGACCACCCGGCCAGGCTGGGCTAGGGCAGGCAGCAGACATGGTTCCTCTTGGCCACCCTCAGACACCCAGCAGGACACAGCTGGAAACGAGCGGGAGGGTCAAAGACTGGACGGATGCCAGACCTGGCAGCATGGGAGCTGGTGGCAGAGCCTGAGAGGAAGTCTGGGTGGAGGTCTGGGTGAGAGGTGAGGTCCCCAATTCCATGAGAGCTCCCAGGGCCAGGAGAGGCAGGACGGGGGCCTAGGGCCTGTCATCACTTGGTGACTCAAAAGAAAACCATGGACTGAGCTACTCTGTATGGGTGGTGGGCCCGGGGAGCCCTCGCAGGTGGAGGCCCGCCACCAAAGCCCTCAGCGGCGGAGGGTGGGCCAGGGGCCCTCAGAAGTGGAGGACTGTCTGGGTCTTGCTCTCTGCCGGGCTGGGGGGAATACCAGCTGGTACCCACTAGTTGTTAAAATATCAAGATCCTCCCATACGGCTGGCAGCTGTCCCTGCCCATTCCTGAGAAGGGGCGAGTCCACTCCCAGGGGGAGCCCCGCTCCACATCTGCTCTGGGGAGTGGCTGGCCCCTGGGCCACACCTCCTGGGAATGGCAAGTCTTCCTTGGGGCAGGGGTCTGGGACATCTTTGCAAACAGCCACAAGCCCCTCCCACACATCAGCCCCCTCAGACTGGGAGGGGACAGCAGAGCAGCGACTGGCCTTCTGCCTTTCTTCTCTGAAGCCCCGTGTGGCCTGCAGGTGCCACTGGTTGTGCCAGGCCCTCCACCTGTCCAGAGCCCCCCAGTGGGTAGAGGCCACGCGCACCCCTAGCCCAGTTCCTGGACTTGCTGGACGCTGGCCCAGCCACGCTTCTGTCCCTGCTGGTCCCCTCCTTGAAAGGGCCCTCTTCTTCTCCTGCCCAATTTCTGGTCGCCCTTCTAGACCGCCTGTGACATTACTTCACAGGAAGACATTCTCCATCTCCGCGGCCTCCCTCATCCCCACTCCTGTGGGGCCCGCAGCCTCCCCGCAGGCCGCCAGCCTCGGTGCTTCCCGGGGCCACCATTTACCTCAATGGCAACTAAATTCCCTCCTAGCAGCTTGTCTCCCGACCGGACAGGGGCTCCTGGAAACGGGTCCACGGCTCTACCTCCGAAGCCTGGCTCCCAGCGGTGGCCACGGCGTCCCTCATGCCGCAGGCTTCTGGTACTCGTGGGTCGCACCTTCCTCCTGGCCGTTCAGTGTTCCACGCTCGTCCAGGCCTCCTGCACTCCCTTCTCAGCGGCCACATCCATGTGGGCGTGGAGAGGTGGGCAGTGCTGGCCTCCTCACTCCTGGCAGGCTCCTGGCCCTCGGCTGGTTGCTCCTGGGTGCCCTGCCTGCTCTGCCTGCCTGGTTTCTCCTCCTGACCTGGACCCACACGCTCGGCCACACCCGCTTTCTTAGGCCCTTATTCCGCGAGAGCTGCTGGGGAGGGCGCATGGCTTCATGTAAGGGAGGGTTCCGAGGGGCTCCTGGGTCAAGATCTGGTTCTTTCACCTGTCGCAGGCTTTGTTCCTGAGTCCCAGAACCTCTCTGAGACGGGTTTCCTCGTCTACAAAAAGGCGAGGTGACCCCCCTTCCCCAGCCACCAGGGAAGGGCTTTGACTCGTGGGAGGCTCCTTCCCCAGCCCCCACACCTCCCAGGGCTCCCCAAGTCTGCAGCCCCCTCTCACCCTCCCGTCCCGACTTCCAGCAGGACCAACGCTGACTTCAGTGCTGGGGCTCCGCTCGTCTCCTCGGTGCTGTCCTGGGCGAGACCGGGCCGGCCCGGCTGCTGCTCATGGCCCTGCTGGAGGTGGCACTGTTCTGCGCCAACGAGCCGGTGCTCCTCGGTCTCCTGGGCGTGCGTCTGGGTGGGGATGGGCGAGGGCTGGCTTGGGGTGGGGCCCGGAGCCCTTTCCCTAGGAGCACCAGGGGCAGGCCTGATTGGAGCAAAGGCCCGGAGACGGGAGTCCGCCTGACGGGCTCCCCAGGCCCGTTGGCCACGGCCCTGTGCACCGCCCCGTGTCCCCACCACGCACTGCCACGTCTCAGGCCGTGCACCAGCTCTTCCGGCTGTGTGTCACACTGACATTTGCCTCTGTGGGCAGGGGCCTTGGAGGTGAGAGACCTTGGCTGGGGGTAGGGGGCTGGCAGGGGCGCCAGGGAGGGCCGAAGACAGAGGAAGGTGCTCTCTGGAGGAAGGGCCATTGGATGCCATGCTCGACACTCATTCACACAGACATTTACTGAGCACCTGCTTTGTGCCAGGTGCAGGTGGGGCTGCGGAGTTCAGGTGAGGAGGGGCAAGTGGATGCCCAGGGAGGGTGGGGCGCTGACCAGGGGCTGACCAGGGGCTGAGCGCGGTGTCTCAGGATCTGTGGCTTCCCTGCACTGCCCCGTCTGCCCACCAGAGGGCAGTCCAATGTCAGGCCAAGGCCCTGAAGGGGCTGCTGAGCGGGCCACCTGGGGCCTGACCACTGACCGCCAGCCTGCAGAGCAAAAGCTTCAACAGAGGCAGACTGCCCATTGATGCCAGGCCAGGCAGTCCGCCCCGATGTCCGGCCTTTGTCCTTCTGGCTTTCAAAATAAAACCTGTGGTTCAGTATCTTCTCCCTCGGGCTCTCTACTCGAGATTTTCATTCTCAAACAAGGTTCAATTCATCCATCTAATTACTAATTTATTCGACAAACACTTTCTGCACCCCTCCTGGGTAGGAGGCCACAGAAATCTGGTTCAGCTATGGTTCGTGACAGAACCCCTGTGCGGTCCTTTGGCAGCTGTGCAAACCCCGAGTGAGTTCTTTAACTTCGCCGAGCCTTGGTTCCTTCTCTGAAATGTCGGGGTCACATCCACCTCTAGGCTCGCTGTGAGTATTCAGGAAGGCAATGCTTGTTGAGGGCTTTGCATGGGGCCCGGCATACAACAGGTGCTCGACAGGTACAGGTGTGACTTGCCTGGGCATCCCACTGACCCTGGGCCTCCCGGCCAGCCCCTCCGTGCCCTGTCGCCCTGGGTGCCGACCTCCCCTGTGGGGGCAGCCGGGAGCCCTATGCGTCCTCCGCTACCACCACCAGGGCTCCTCCTGTGGCCACCCTTCCTGGGGCCCCGGCAGACTCCCAGTGTTACAGGGGCCAGGTGTACTGGGAGGTGAGGCCGCGCTGCAGCCCCCAGGACCACCGGGCCCTCGCACCGTCCCCTGGGCCTCTGTCCCTCCTTGCCTGCTCGTTCTCTGCTGGGGTGCACCCCTGAGTGGTGGCCTCCAGCCCCCTGGAGCTGCCCCTTCACCTGCTCCCCCATCCCTGTCCCCCTGGTGCCTGGGCACACGAGGATGAAGCCCAGGGACCTCTGAGGACGGAGGAACAGACACTCACGCTGAAGTCGCTTCCAGCCCTGAGAGGACACTGTCCTCTTAGAAGGTGGTGACTGGCAGCCACTGGGAAATCCTTTTCTAGCTCCCATGCGTCCTGCTGCGGGAAGTCACTGGCCCGGAGCCCTTTCCCTAGGAGCACCAGGGGCAGGGAAGAACCTCCGGCAGCCTCATCACCACCCGCCCGCCACGGCCTGCACAGGTGGCACTGAGTGACTGCTGGCCCACGGGTCCAATGTCACACAGTCAGTGTGAGCCAGAGTGGTAAACACACCATCACCAAGGACCCTGACTGCTTTTGTGTGTGCACTGGGGAGCTGAGATGTTCCAAGTCACACGTTAGAACCTCAGGCAGGAGGTTCTAACCTCCTTGGGTGGGAGAGCCCTCCAGGATGCTCGTCCCACCAGCTGGGCGCCCATCCTGGCCTTGCCTGCCTGTAGAGACGGGGAGCTCGCGTCCCCCCAGGAAGCCTGCATCCCCTGTCGGATGGCTCGGATGGCCCGGATGGCCGGACAGCTCCTCCCACCCCAGAACTGCTGCTGCTCTGACCCTCAGTGTGGGTGGCTTCTGAGCTGAGTAGGGAGAGGGCCCCCGTAGGGCCTCAGAGGGGCACAAGGACTTCTTTGCCACTGACTCCTCAGCTGGAGGCAGCCGGCCTCCGGGCACCACCGTATGTCTCTGTCCTGAGCCTGAAGGGTGGACAGACAGGCAGTGGATGCTGTTGCCTTGCAGAGGGTTGCGGAAGACCCTGGGCCTCCCACGGCATTGAGTCCTGTGACCAGCAGAGGGCACTCCAGACCCAGCAGAGGAAGACGAGGCTCAGGCCCTCCGACCTCCGTAGGGGATGGAAGTCCTTCCTGCAACCTCACCACCTTCCGGTCTGCTCCAGCGCCAGCCCCCACGCCGCCCCCCGTCCCTGGTGCCAGGGCCTTCAGGGCTCATCCAGCAGAGAACCCGTCCCTTCAGGAGACCGAGCTCCATTCCTGCCCTGAAGGACGGATCCCCTCTGTCCTCTGCCCTCCCCTGGACTCCTGGCGGGAGCTGGGCATGACTACAGACCTCTCTCTCCCTCAAGACTGGGACCCCCGCAGACCCAGGGACCGGAGGAGGCAGTGTGTGTATGTGAGGGGGGGTTCCTGGGGCCTGGCCCTGGGACCGGGCAGAAGCTGCCCCACCAGGCCCCACCCTCCCTGTGGCCGAGAGACTGAGTTTGGCCAAACCCAGAGCTGGGGGGAGAGGGGCAAGGAGAGAGGCTGAGGGACAAGCGCTGTGTGGGAACCGTCCCTGCCCACAGCCCGGCTCTGCTCTCGCTTCAGCCCCCTCCTCGGCCCCTCCTTCCTCCGCAGCACCCCCGCCCGGTGCTGGCCGGGGAGACCCCAGTGCTGAGGCGGAAGGCTGACAGCTGACATTGCAAGGAGGCTCCCTGCCCATGGCCCCTGCCCCAGCCCCGCTGACCTGCTGGGCCCAAATCTCCCCCCAGCCCCAGGCAGCCCTCAGGAGGGCGGCAAGGGGGGGGCACCCAGGAGAGGGTGAGACCCTGCCTGCCCCAGCTCTGTGCTGGGGAAACTGTCAGCGCCCACTCCCTCAAGCCACCAGCATTTCCCTGACACCGCCTTCCACTGCTGGTTCCTCCTGGACCACACCAACTCTCCTCCAGGCCCGAGAAAAGGGGCTGCTCCGGCCCCGGCAGGTCTCTGCCCCTTCTCAATCCAGGGAGGCTTCCTGGAGAAGGGCAACTGAGCCCTCTCTGGGGCAGGGCGATTGCCAAGGGAGGAAAGGCCACAGGTCCCAGGATGGCCCACCAAGAGGTCCCTGAGGAAGGACAGACTGGGTGGCCGCTGCCCAACAAGAGATGGCCCCACACTTCCTATAGCCAGGCAGTTCCGAGCTCTGTCACCCCCATGAGGCCTCCTGTGGCCTGAGGGACACTCAGGGGACGCTTTGTCCAGGGCCACCCTCGCCCCAAACAGGCCCTTGGCTTTCCACTCTGCATTTCCTTTTCCTCCTGCCCCAACTTCGCCCTCATGCCCAGCACGCTGGCGGGCCAGCCACAGACTATTCTGTTGGCTGGACGGTGTCATCGCCCGTGGTCCGGGTAGGCGGTGACCTCCCCCCATGGCATCCAGCCAGGGAGCTCAGAGGGCAGCAAAGCTGGGTGCCCCCGGAGCGCCCTGCCGAGCCGGGCCAGGCTGCTCCTCGCCTTCTCTGCAGCCCCTGGCTCGGTGCCACTGGTCCCCAACATGGTGGCCCCTCCATTCAGGCTGGTGGAGGAGACGGCAGTGATGGGAGCCGAGGGGGCTCCTTCCTCACCCCGTGGGGACAATGAGGCCTCTGCCTCTCAGACACAGGCCCTCTGGTCACCACCATCATTCCTCCCCGTGCAGGACGATTGGACACTTGCCCACTCACGAACTCCATCTGTCCAGCCCCAATGCCTGAGCTCTGGGGACAATGATGGACGAGGACACTGGCCATGCTCGCCTCCCAGGGCCCCACCAATGGGGGGAGACCGGCTGCACTGGGGGCCGTGTGGATCCAGCAGGGCCAGAGGCACTGGCGTGGCACAAGTGTGTGTGGGTGACAGCACCTGCTCAGACAGACAGCTGGATGGGGGCCCAAGGTCTCCCGGGGGCCTCAGGGTGCTTCTGTGCCTGTGCGGCCAGAGCCTCCTGGGCCAGGAGCTGGGAGCTGTGACCCCTGGAAGACCTGTGCTCCGGGCCGGGCCTGGGAAAAGCCAGGGACCCGCCCCCACCATTGGGATTCCCGTCACAGCGCGCGGCGGCCCCAGCGGGCGGAGGAATTAGACACGGCGTGGGTGTCCCAAGTGGGGGGCGGCGGCTGTCTCGGGGCAGACAAACCCGGCGCCGCGTCCCCCCACCTCGCCCCGATATTTCTCTCCCACCCGCCGCCTCCCGGCTCTGCACCCCTCCCCTTTGTCCGGCCCGCCCCCCGCAGCCG
>NW_006443131.1:1245687-1246973 GCF_000325575.1 Pteropus alecto | reverse complement strand
GCCTGCTCAGGTGCTTCCTCTCCGCCAGGCGCCCGTGGCGCGGGCCGGGGTCGGCGCTCTGCCCGCCTCCCTACCTGTCCACCACGCCCCTCCCCGGGTCTCACCTTCTTCACGTCGCCAGCCCGAGCCGGGGACTCTCACAGGCGTCTCAAGCCAGTTCCCTCCAGAACCCGGAGCTTTCCCGGTGTCCCCAGAGCTTGCCCGGCAGATGTCCCAGGCATCCTCTGACCTCTGACCTCTGAGCCCAGGCGGGGCCAGGCCTCCCCGCTGTCTCCCCCCAGTTTAGGAGCTCCACGTTTTCCTGGGAGGCAGGGCAGCCATGGCAGGACTGACCTAAATGTACCCAATTCCGTAAGGCGTGGGGTGCCACATAAAGTCCCCTCCCACGAGTGAGAGAGACGGGGCCCTCCCCCCAACCATCCCGGAGCCTGTGTCCCTCCATCAGATGGTCCTGGCAGGACACGGACACCGGAGCATCCCCGGGCCCAGCTCCTGGTGCCGTGGCCCAGCGCCAGTAAATGGGCTCGGGGCCCAGCCTCTCTTTCCTAATTTCCATGGAAACAGAGCCAGGCTGATGCCGCTCAGGTGAGAGGCCTTTTCAGGGATGATGCAGGTGCTCCTGGGACTCAGGGTGATCTGGGGGCAAAATCAGTCAGTGCCACACCTAACTGAGGACCGTTCCAGGAAGTTCAGGATCTGGGAGAGGGCCGACCGAGGGAGGAGGGAGGGGATCCGGCGGGGCAGGCGGTCCTCTGGGAGGCGGGGGTCCTAGCTGCCTTGAGGCCTTCCACTGAGGACCCAGGTGCAAGGTCCCCACCCTGGGGGGCTGGGTGGCATGGGGCTTCCTGGGATGGCACTTGGGAGAAAACAGTTGTGGTCTGTGGGGGCTGCGGCACACGCGAGCGGGGCCAGGGAAGCCGCTGGGGCTCTGCCCGCCCAGCTCCGCACCTTTGGGAGGGGCCCACCTGTGGGTCTCTTGTCCAGGTCTCGCTTGGAAGCATTCTGACCCGGGGCTGCCCAGCCCCATGGGAAATCGTCCAGAGACCCGGGAGCCATCTCAGAAAGAAGCCCAACCTGCATCCTCAGGCATCCCAACACACGGAGGGGCCCCAGAGCACACCGCCCGCCTGTCCCCCTTCCCCTTCCCCCTCCAGGGCACTGGCAGATGCCACTGTGCGGTGGGCAGTGGGGGGGGGGCGGGGTGGACCTGAGCCCCTGCCCCGGAGGCGGCCCTCCCTCTCTGGCCAGTACTTCGGACTCCCGCCCACCACCACCACCTCTGCTCT
>NW_006443131.1:1243026-1245656 GCF_000325575.1 Pteropus alecto | reverse complement strand
CACGCTGACTCTGAGAGGAAGTGGGCTGTGCTGTGCCCGGCCAGGTTCTTAACCTCGCTTTCCCATCCTGCTCTTCAAGGCAGGCGAGGCCCTGGCTGGAGGGGCCGCCCCCGCCCCCGCCCCCTGCCACGTCTCCTCCTTCCCAGCCCAGCACCATCCGTCTCCGACTCCTCAGAGCGGAGAAGGCGTCCCCGGACACTGGGGGCTTGTTTCCAGTCCCCCCCAGCTCGTCCCCCCCCGGGCTTTCACACACCGGCCTCCATCTCAGGGCTGCTGAGTTCTGGCTCCGAGGCTGAGGTCTCCCCTGCACCCTGCAACTCCTCACGCTTCATTTCGCCCTGACACCAGCCGAGGAGGCTGTGCCGTGGGGGGTCACGGAGCCCTGGCGTGGGGGCCGGTGGGGGGCAGGCCTCCCTGGGCCGCAGCTGGACCCAGCACTATGCACTGGTCCGCAAGCCATGCATCCCGCATCCGCCCTTCCTGTCCACGCCCCGCAAGCCTCGATTATTGCTGGAATTAGCATTGGACTTCTTGTGGTGGTTGCTAATAAAGAGCATTAATAAACTTGATTATTAATGCTGTAGCAGGCTGCAACCGCCGGCATCCATCACCCGCACCGGCCAGGCGCTGGCTCAGGGTGGCTTCTGCCTGCCTCCATCTAGGGAAGGGCTGTCCCCACGGCCACCTGCCCCACCCTGCCAGGCCCTCGGAGGGCTCTGGCTGAGCCTCCTGGAGGAGAAGTGGAGGGGCAGCCTTCTCTCCCGGGAGCCCCACATTGGAACAAGGGGAGCCAGCGAGTGCGTGTGATAGGGACTGTGTGAGCCAGTGAGGCGGGTATCTTTGGGCCCCAGAATGCTCTGGGCGGGTCAGATGGATTGCTTGAAGACTGGGGACAGCTGAGCATGCTCCCCGACGTGCACCTTTGTTTTCCAGCCCCAGAGCTCCCAGGGCCCCCACAGCCCCCCTCGGCCTTTGGCCGGGAGATAGAGTCTTTGAATTTCTCCTGTGGTTAGGGGACCGTGTCAGTGAGAACGTGAGACACCCTGTGAAGGGGGTGACGCATCCGAGTGGAGCACGCACCTCACACTACTGGGTACCCCCCAGGGGCCCGGCCTTGGGGTACCCTTGGCAATCAAAGATGGTTATATCCTCCTGGGGACTGTCCCTAACCCCTCCAGACTGGACGAGGTCTGCCTCCTCTGGGGACCTCCACCCCTTCCTGTCCCAGCCCACCTCACAGGGTGTCGTAAGGAGCTGTTGGTTCATCTGCTCGCCCCAACTGGGCTTGGGCTTTGTGTCAGAGGCCTGTGCTGCCTCGCCCTCCCTGACCTGACCTCCGCCCTCGCTGTCAGAGCACAGTGAGTGGCAAGTGGCCCTTTGGCTCAGCTTGCCTCAGGTGGACCCAGTTAGGGACAGGAGAAGCTGCTGAGACCCCAGCCAGGACTCACAGGAGGTGGCGGGTGGCCCGGCAGGTGGCGTGGGGGCGGGGTAGGGGGTCTTCCAAGGGAGCCGGTGGGCTCTTATCTGGGCCTTCCCTCTGTACCCCCGCCCCCACCACTCACGCCCACTCCTGCCCCAGAGAGCTTGGGGAGGGGCCCTCCCCTCCACACCTGCTCCCCACCGCACCCCCTAGTTTCTCCATCAGGACTTCAACGTCTTGACTTTTTCTGCAGCTTTTGAAAGGAGGATCCACCAAGACTTTAGTCTCCCTAACCCGGGGCAAAAAGAGAAATAAAATCCTGACAACGGAACCCCTGCAACAGCCCTAAAGCAGGAGAGATCGGTCCGTAGGCTTTAATCCCTTAGTCCCTCGCAGATGGCGCCAGACGCTGATGGCTCCCCTGACTCCTCCCTCCCACGTTCCCCTCGCTCAGGACGGGCTGGAGAGCAGTGAGATTCCCAGTGAGAGTGAGCCGGTGTGGGGTGAAGTGTGGGGTGAAGTGTGGGGCGAACAGGCCGCCTCCCCCCACATCAAGCCCTGAGTCTGGGCGGCTGGAGAGGTGGGGGAGGGGCCCGGAGCGCTCCAGCTGGGGGCTGTGCTGCCTTGCGTGGCACCGACACCCAGCACAAGGCGGGCCTGGGACAATGGGGAGGTCGGGGGCTGCCTGAGAGGGCCAGGTGTGGGGCTGGGGTTCCTCAGTGTGAATAGCCCACTATCCTGCCAGAGGATGGGAGCTGAGGGTCTCTTTGTGTCGTCGCCCCCCCCCAACCCCGCGTCCCTGGGAAAGGCCACCCTCAGAGGGAGGGGGCGATGAGGATCTTCATAGGGGGCTGAGCCTCCTGGGAGAGCAGTCAGCCATCCAGGCCTTCGCCCTTCAGTTGTCCCCAGCAGCCTGGGACCCTGTGGCCCATCCATGGGGCTGGGGGTGGGGTGAGGGGTAGGCCAGCAACATGGCCAAGCTCTGGGCTCAGGCCCCTTCGCATCCCCCCGGCCTGCTAGACTGAGTTCTGAGGTAGCCTCCCACGGGAAGCAGTCCCCCAAGTCCCCTTCCTCACCCCCGCCAGGTCCCCCGAGTCGCTCTGGAGCCAGACCTGCCTGCGCGCAGAGGCCGACCCTGCCCCGTTGCTCCACTGCATGAAATGCTCCTCCAGGTTTTTACTCCCGCCCTACAAATGCCCGGTGGGGTAAG
>NW_006443131.1:1231012-1242971 GCF_000325575.1 Pteropus alecto | reverse complement strand
GTCGCACAGCTGGTAGGGGCGAGGCTGGGATGAGGACCGGGTCTTCCCAGGGGCGGGCAGGAGGCTTTGGCATGTGCTGTCCGTCTGCCTGGAATGCGCCCCCCACCCCTGCCCCCATGAGCACGGCTGGCTTCTGGGGCTCGCTGGTCTTCGCAGGCATCACGCCCTCTGCGAAAGATGTCTGGGATTTGCTTCAAGACAACCTTGGGGGGGAAGAATCCATGCAAGTGCAGATGACACCGGGTTGGCAGCTGCTGGAAACGGGGGACGGCGAGGTGGGGCTTCACTACACCAGTCTGTTAATCTTTGCATCTATTTCAAATTTTCCACTAGAGAAAGTGGAATAAAACCTGGCCTTTCCTAGCGTCTTATTTTAACCTGCAGTCTCCCCCCTCCACCGCACCCCCCAGACCCCCACTGCCCGCCTAGCTTCTCCAGGCCATCGATCACCCTCTGGTCCTGGGTGGATCGAACCTGTTCGTTTGCATTCTGTCCGTCTCCCCCACCAGCCTCGTCAGGTCCGAGGTCCCGGGGTCTGTCTCTACAGGCTGGCACCCCAGCACCCAGCACGCAGTGCCTGGCTTTCGGGGTGCTTGGTACACATTGACAATGACCCCAGGTGGCCTGGGTTTGCGTCTGAAGGTTCTTGACTGACCCACCTCGAGGCAGAAAAAGGGTGGCCTGTCGGCTCGGGTTTCTGGCCCGTGGGGTCCCTCGGCCTTCCCAATCCCCGCCTCAGGCCGCGCTGAGCCCCTAAGTGTCCCATTATGCACTATTCACTTCTCACTTTGTTGGGTCCGTCCGCAGCCTGCGCCCTTTTGTCACAGGGCCCGTGAGTGAGAGCAGCTATTACCACAGGCCTCATTATCCCAGCCTGAGCAGAGGGGAGGAGCCTCCCGGCTGGCACTTTGCGGGGGGCCGCCCCGCTAATAACCGAGATAACAGCCACCACTCCTGAGCCCCGCCGGGGTGGTGCGCCTGCGCCCAGCATTGCGCACGCATCCTGCCATCCAACCCCGACGGCGCCGGCGCGTGGCTCCTGCGCGCCCCGGCTCTTCAGAGGAGGAGGCCCAGACGGGCCCGCACAGCTTCTTCACGCTCAGCATGGCTCTCAGGGACGGGAAGGGCAGGTCGCACCCCTGTCCCCGATGCAACGCTGATGTGCAGAGAGGGCGTGCCCTGCGGGAGGACACGGGGCAGGGACACAGGGCCCACAGCCGGGGCGGGGCGGGGCGGAGGAGGGCAAGCCGCAGTCCCCACGCTCCCCAGCCGGGCGGCCAGGCCCTCACTGGCCCCCGACCCCCACAGGGGCGATGCTGGCTCGGGGAGCATCACCACTTGCCTGTGGGCACAGGGCTGGTGAGAATCCAGGCGCTCCGCCCACAATGCCTGCTGGATGGCATGTCTTCTCTCTGGGGTACCTGGGCCTAGTGTGGGGCACAGCGACCCGACCGGGCCCAGCTGGCCTGGGAGGAGGCAGGAGCCGGTGAAGGAAGCCGGGGTATAAAGAAGGGACTGAAATGCCACTGTTTCCTCCCAAACGAGGCGTCTTGGGGGTTCTTTCAAGCTCTGATCTTTGGTATTAAACACTGTCCTTCCCCAGCCACTATTTATTTATTTGTTTGTTTGTTTGTTTGTTTATTTGGCGACGCAGCCCTTGGCTGACCTCACAGATTGCAAGGACCTTGTCAGCTTACAATACTTTATTTTTTATTTTTTTATGCCTATAGCACCTGGTCTTCCTAGGTGGCCTCCCATCCAAGTACTCACCAGGCCCGACCCTTCTTAGCTTCTGAGATCAGACGGGATCGGGCTTGTTCAGGGTGGCATGGCTGTAGACTCCTTAGCCTTTAAAAAAATGCAATAATTAATATTTTAAAGTTAATTAAATTTATTTCTGAATAAGTAATTTCTTCACTCCTTAGCGGCACAGAGCATCCTGTACAGCAGCCCCATCACAGAGACAGCCAGAGCCTCTAACCGTGTGGGGGACACCTGTGCACAGAGCAGGGAGGAAGACCTCTCAGAAGAGGGGAAATGGGTGAAGGGCTGGCTTTCCCGGGGGGTCGGGGGGAGCGGCACGTGCAAAGGGTTACCGTGTGACACCTGACACGTGTCCCAGGCCAGGAGAGGGGTCTGCCGGGTGAGGCCAGACTCCCAGAGCCGTAGGCCTTTGGGCGGCGAGCTGCTCCGAGCCTGGACAGTGACCAGCGCCTCATACAGCCCTCGATACGGAGGACACTTTCAACTGACGTGGCAGTGTCGATCACCCCAAAGACACCCTTGCGGACCTGGGCGTTCTCCTTCCCGGCCTCCCAAACTCTCCAGGCCCCCTGGACCGGTTACGCCACAGGCAGCCTCGAGGAGGGCAGCAGAGTGAGCCTCTTGGGACACGTGACTCTGCCAGCTGGAGGTGTTCAAGGTGAGGAAAAAGGCACCCCTCTTAGCCTCTCGGCCCCGCGTCTCCTCACCCACCTCCTGTAAGAGAGCCGCCCCCCCGCTGGTCGCCCAGCCCAGCAGCCAGGCCAGCCCTGGCTAAAGGCAGCAATCAGATACTTAGCCCCCACCCTCAGCTCGAGTCCCTCAAACACGTTTTAATTGTAATCCCTTAATCTCTCTAAAATGGCCAGGCTGGCTCTAGGGCCTTCACCCAAACAACCCTTTCCGTCCCCCTCCTCCCCCAATTAAGGGGTCATCCCGGCAGAGAGCCCCTTGCCCAGCGAAAGGACCCCCACCTGGGAGGGACAAGATCGGGCACAGATGGCGCCGTCCACCTGAAGTCCCCCCAGGTGCAGCTGCCGGCCTCGGGCTGGGCGTCCTGTAAGAGAGCCGCAGCTGCGGTGCCTGGGCGTGAGCTGCGGTGCCTGGGACTGCCTGTGTCTCCTGGGTCCTCTCGTCCTGGTTTCTGTGTTCTCTGGGAAGCGTCTCTCCCTGGCCCTTTCACAGTGACTTCCATTTTTCTGTCAGCCCACCCAGGCCACCCCGTGCAGGCCAGCTGTCTCCTTGGCACTTGTGTTCTGTTGCAGGTGGAGCTGAGGCCAGGGTCCCGACGGCCTGTCTCCTTCCTGGTGGCAGCCCGATGGTGACCTTAAGCTGACCTCAACAGAGCGCAGCCTTGCCCTTGGCCCCTCATGCCCGCTCAGGCCTCTGGCCCCGTCAGCCACACGGGCCGGCAGAACATCGGCTGCCTCTGTCCCTGAGCCTCGGGCAGGACAGAGGCAGGGGGAGGGACGAGATGAGCCAGCATGTGGCCCTGTCTGAGGCTGAGCCTCCTGAAGCTCTTTCCTGGGAAAGTTTTGTCACTAATTGACTTGCAAATGCCTCGTTTGTCCCCAGATTCATAATTAGTGCTAAGGATTTCTAGGGCCCCATCCTGGAGGAGCTTTCTGGGGGCAGCGTGTTCCTCTCTCCTCCCTGAGGTCGGCTGGGCTGGGGGTGGGCAGAGCTGGGCACCGGTGCCCAGCTGCCATCCAGCGTTCCCACGGGTCTGGTGCCAGCGTGTGAAAGGCGAGGTGCTGGGGCCCGGGGGCAGGGGCTCCCCGTCATCCTTCAGACGGGACCGGGGCCAAAGCTCCAAGGCTCCAGGAAATGACAGGGCTGGGGAGCGGGCAGGGGCAGTGGGTGGGGGCCCGCTGGCGCCCCCAGGAAGGAGAGCCCAGCGGCTGCCGGGGGCTGGCATCGCCAAGCCTCCGGCCCGATGAATGAGCCGACAAGGGGCCTCTCTTCCCCACGGCTCCCCCACAAAGGCCTTGGCCGCGCCACTGGATGCGGGGGCCACCGGAGGAAGAGGAGAGGACACGCTCAAGGGCACCCCAACTCCCGCCTGCAGGCCCAGGAAGGGGCGCTGGGCTGGGGGCCCAGGGCCTTGGACTTGGGTCTGCTGAGCTAGGCGGGCCGCCCCCCCAATCCCCCTGGGCCTGTTTCCCCTATTGCATTGACTCTGGCATCTGATGTCCCCCTCCTGGTTTCTGTCCCCTTGGCTACCCCCAGCAGACCCACCCGGTCCCCCACTGCCAGTGCTCAGCCCTCTGCAGCCCAGGGGCCCACTCAGGCCCACCCAGGCCCAGCCCCTAACTCCCAGCCCCCTCGCCGGGTGCTGTCTCAGCCCGCCAGGAAGGAGACGGAAGGGTCTGAGCTGCAGCCGCTGTGGAGTCAGACGGGCAGGGCCTTGCCGTTCGCCAACCGTGGGACCTGCGTGTGCCTGTCACACCCGTCCAGGCCTCATCTGTGAAAGGCCTCGTGGGTTGTCACCGGACACTGTGTGGGACCTGGCACGGGGTGGACGCTCAGTACACGCCTTCCGGCCCTGCTGCCCTCCCACAGAGTCCGGTCAGTTGGCCTGTGGCCCTGTGGCTGGGGCGTCTTTTCACAGTCCGCCCCATCTTTTCTGCCTGACTTTCCCCGCAGACCCCCTCTAGTCCCCACTTCATCTCCGGAGCTGGACCGGGCCAGTTTCCTTGGCAAGTCCTTCCTGAACCCTAACCCGCTGCCCCTCCCCAGGCCTGGCCTCTTCCCAGGCTGCCCTGCAGCTGGCGCCCTGGGGGAAG
The DNA here is from genome assembly GCF_000325575.1 of Pteropus alecto. Taxonomy (NCBI): domain Eukaryota; kingdom Metazoa; phylum Chordata; class Mammalia; order Chiroptera; family Pteropodidae; genus Pteropus; species Pteropus alecto. Next base: position 1,238,424 of record NW_006443131.1, on the reverse strand, counting down.
GGGTGGGTGGGCTCTATGGTAACCCCGGAGGACAATGCCCCACTCCTCATCTGCATACAGACGGTCTCATTTGCATACAGACAGGCCTCATCTGCATATGCTCAGTAGGACTCTGGGAGCACATTCCAGAGTGTCCCTCGGCCCTAGTCCTGGCATCCCTCGCCCAACCCCTCGCTCCTCTCCCCTCCCACCTGAGGCGGGCGCCCCCTGCTCTCCTTTCCCTCCTCCCAGCTCCACCGCCTGCCCGACTCCTTCACCCGGAGCCTCCCTTCCGAGCCAGGAGGCCACCGAGGGGGCAGAGGGCTGGCCCCATCACTGCTGCCTCTCCCCGCCCAGGGCCCCCCAAAGCCCAGAGGGTAAGGAGGCCGCCGACACTGATGGCGGGCTCTGGGGCCCAGGGCAGAGGGGAAGGGCGACCTCCAGGCCAGACCCTGCCTCCACTCACCCCCACCTCCCAGGGACAGAGCCCCTGCCTGTCCACCTCCCGCAAGAGGTTCCTGCGAGGCTGGGCAGCAGAAGGTTCCATGAGGGCAGGGAACCTGGGAAGGAAGCATGCTCCTGGCTGGCGAGCCCTTGAGTAGGCCAGACTGCCATGCAGATGAGCAGCCTCCTCTGCCCCGATCAGCCCTCCCAGGCGCCGTCTTTGTGGGGGGACCTGGGCTCCTTGGCAGGTAGGTTGGGGGGGCCTGGGGCCTTCTCCTGACAGCCCCTACCAGGCCAAGGACCCCGGACACAGCCCTCCCCTGCTCTGGACTCATTTTCTCTGCAGAACGAGGAGCTGGTCACACCAGGTGTCTCCTGGAGGGAGGCTCCTTCCTGCCCGGGGCCCAGGCCAGGCACCGAGGGGCCCGAGGTTCAACTGGACCTCGAGCGAGGACTCCTGGTCTAGAGGAGCTGGGGGCGCTGTACTCGGTGTTTAAACAAGCAGAGCAGACATGCGTGTTGCCACGTGTCTGCGGCGGCGCAGGAGGGGAGTGGCGGGGGACAGGGACAGGAAGGAGACACGCCTGTCCTCCGTGTGGTAGCACTGTGCCGTGTGCATTATCATCAGCCTTTATTTAGAAAGATCATAGGATTCAGACTGCAGGCCTGAGAGGCAGCGGGCTGGGCGGCTTGCAAGGCGCTGGCAGCTGGACTCTGCCGCTGTCCAGCAGGGCCTGTCTCCAGGGCGAGGGGCGGTCTTCAGGGAGGTGTTGGATACAGACGTGTTGTGGAGAAACAGGCGGGGGGCAGGCATTGCTGAGGAAGGGTCCCTTCCTGAAGGAGCAGAGGCCCATCCAGTGGCCTCCCAGACAGGCTGGGGGTGCGAGCCACCCTCTCCCACTGTCCGGGTCCTTGCGGCATGGAGGCAGGCCCCGGCTGGGGCCCATCGCTCTGCGTCCGGACTGACCAGGTCAGCGTGGTGCCCCCAGGGGGCCTGGTGTGGCTGAGAGGGATGGAAGCAGCCAAGGCCAACTCTGCTCCACTCCCCATGGGGCTGTCCTCACGAGGCTCCCCGCCTGTGGTGAGGGTGGCTCCCAGCACTGGTCTCTCAGAGCAAGGGCCCCCTCTTCTGTTTCTGCTCCCCCGACCCTGGCCCACAGGCACATCCACGCCCACCAGTCCTGTTGTTCAGCGGTCAGGAGTCTTTATTAGGCAGAGGGCGGATGCCACCTCAGAGGGACCCCAGGTCGGATGGCAGGAGAAGCCGGGCCAGACGGCAGTGGGCTTGGGAGCAGGGGTGAAGCTGTCTCATCCCAGGTGGCTCCAGGTGTGGTGGGTGGGCTGCCAGGCTGAGGGCTGGGGCCTCCCCGCTCCCACCCTGCTCCAAGGCTCCTCGGAGGAGGCGCCATCCTCCAGCTGCTCCAGGAGGGCTTCTCAGAGCGTCCCCAGCCGACTGCATGATGTAGGTTCTTTTTGGTCTGAAAAGAAACGTCCAGGTGTCGAGTGACTAGGGTTCTTTTTGGATGGTGACCTTAGCCAGAGACAGAGGACAAACTTCCAGGGAGAGCACGTCTCCCAGGTGTTCTCCCAGGGCCATGGAGCTGAGTGGGGAGGGAACGGATGCCAGGGGTGGGGACACAGATGCGCACGCCCAGGGGACTTGCTTCAGGAAGGCGAGGAGCATGCTTCCCTTGGCCAGGGACCACCCTGGGGGGTTTGGGTGACTTCCACAGTTCCTGTGGCCTCTTCCCGTCCTGTCTTCGGCCAGCAAGGACTGTTCCCAGCATCCTTCAGACTTCAGCTCTGCACCTGAGAAGCACAGCTCCTTCCTCAGAGAACTTGCCAGAAGTCTGCCTATCTCTCCTCGCAGCTCCGCCCACCGCGTCGGGGACGTGTTCTGCCAGAAGCCAGCGCGAGCAGAGGGAGCATATGCTTTGGGATCCAGGAAGCCCCATTTGAAGCCCAGCCCAACGTGAGAGCCCCAGAACTCTGCACCACATGTCCTTCTCCGGGGGACTACACCTTCGTGAGCGGGGACAGCATTGCCCAGTTTTCAGGGCCGTTGTAAGATTTACCGAGATCACAGCTAAGGAAGGGCTTACGCTAGCAGGCGGCGGCCTAATGAGGGTCAGCCCCTCCCTCCCCGGGGTGGGGGCCTGTGCCCAGGACTGAGGGTGAGATCAGGAGGGATGCACAGCCTGTGACTGGTGGGGTGACCGTGGGCGGACGTCAGAAGCATGGCTGCGGGCCCAGCGCTCCGTACCTGCCCCACATGGGAGAGGGAGCCAGCAGCTTTGGAAGCCCCCAAAGTACACCTAGGGTGACTTCTCCAAGGGCCTTAAAATCGGAGAATCTCAGAGGAGACTTGAGCCAGTGCCTGTTTAGCCCTACTCCACCCTGGTCCCTGTCACTCACCCACCTAGACTCCGCCCAGGTCCCTGCCACCCCTCCACCTAGACTCCGCCCAGGTCTCTGGCACACCCCCACCTAGACTCCGCCCAGGTCCCTGGACTGGGGGGATCGGCAGAGGAGGCCAGGTCCCTGCCACACCCCCACCTAGACTCCGCCCAGGTCCCTGGCACACCCCCACCTAGACTCCGCCCAGGTCTCTGGCACCCCTCCACCTAGACTCCGCCCAGGTCCCTGGCACACCCCCACCTAGACTCCGCCCAGGTCTCTGGCACACCCCCACCTAGACTCCGCCCAGGTCCCTGCCACACCCCCACCTAGACTCCACCCAGGTCCCTGTCCCCCTCCACCTAGACTCCGCCCAGGTCCCTGTCCCCCTCCACCTAGACTCCGCCCAGGTCCCTGTCACCCCTCTACCTGGACTCAGACTTTCAGGGCTTACCTCCCTCCTCCCTGACCCACCTCCTCCTTCCAGAACCCCGCCCACAACCCCCAGCCCCCTTTGCCAGGCCGCTAACCTTGACCTTGATCACACTGTGAAGGCTGGGGATGGGAGGTCTGTCTTGCCTATCATACTGGAAGCTACCCGAAGCTCGGGACTTGGTCTCCCCCAAACCTGGGCTCCTCGCAGCCTCTGCCCTTGACTCCCTCTGGCCCTCCTCCCGGCCTGGGCTGGCCCCCGGCGCGCCCCTCCACAGCTCCCTTCCCCCATCCCCGCTCCAGATCCTCAGGCTGCCTGGGAGCCCTTGTAGCCCCAGGCCAGCTGAACTGGGGGTACCACAGAGGAGGCTGGCAGAGGAGGCTGGTACCCATCGGGCCTGGGAAGGGTAGTGCATGAAGCTGCCTGCAGGGCCCTCCCTGGGGTGGGGGAAGGGTCTCCTCCTGCTCTATGCCCAGCCCGACAGAGCATCTCCTAGCAACCTGCAGTAGCAAGGGGCTGGGAAGAGGGTGGGGGAGGGGACCCAGGACCCCATAAATTACCCCAGCCCCACCCTGCCGACCACCCTCCCCCCACCTGCTGTTCTTTCCGGGTTCCCTCTGCAAAGCCGGCCCCTGCTCAGTGGCCCGTCTATGTTCCCTCCTGTCAAGGTGACCATTCTGTGCCTTCTGCTTGAGTCTAGAGGGGAGCATTCGCACCGTCTCGGGATGTCTCGGGGATCCTGTTGGAACCTCTCCAATGGCAGGAGGGGGAATCTGCCTTCCAAAGCCCCCCTCCCCTGCAACCACAAGAGCCTAGGAGGCTAGCTTTCTAAGGGTCTCTGGCTCCTGCCTCTTTCTTTGGGTGGGGATGGGGGCAAGGAAGGGGAATTCCTAAGCATTTGGTGACACAGACGCCCCTTTTCTCTGATGGCAGAGCCCAGGAAGCCCAAGCAAGGGACCCCAGCTGCGGGCGGCCCCCCCTTACCTCTCAGGTCAGCCACGTCTAGCCAGGGCTCCAGGAACCGGGCTCCGGCCGCTGGACCTGCGAGGGAATTAGCAAGGTTTTACAACTTCCTGGTTGGGAGGAAGAACCTGTCACAGAAACAGGAAACTGGGCGGGAACCTCTTAAATCTGATCTCCTTACTGGTTTCTCAGCCAGCTTAAGTGACACAGGGAGTATGTGGCACGGAGCCTGACATACAGTCAGCCCCCACTTGCGCTATTTTTAAAAATCGCATATCGATGTGGACTTTTACTGGATGGATATCGGGCGGAAAGGATAAATCCCCAGGGACCTTTCTCCCATCCTCCAGAAACCCCATGGGAAAATCCAGATATGAGGTAGTGACTTGAGGACAAGATGGCAGCCGATCGCCATGGCAACGGCAGAAGACGGAGTCTGGTTGGTTGCAGGGCAGCGCCGGGGAGCCAGCTGGTGCCAGATGGACGAACCCAGCAGAAGGCAGCCCCAGCCGGGCGAAGCTCGTGCCCCTGTGCCCAGGGCGCCCCTCCATATGCCGGCTCCCGCCTGCCACGTCCCCGCAGACCCGGGGGCTCCCCACTATCCGGGGGATGGCGCGCAAACCGCTCCCCTCCGGCCCGCCGGCACACGGGCACATGACCGCCCGGAGACAAAGCCCCTCCTGTGCCCAGTCTCCCTGGACCGGGTCTCAATTCGGCTCACTCCTGACAACGCTGAGGAACCCCGAGACCGGGACTTGGAGCGTCCTGCGCGGCAGGGCTTGGAGGCACCAGGCGCCCCCGTGCAAGGAGGCCACGTGTCCAGCCAGTGCCCTGGAGAGCTGGGAGGGGGCAGAGTGGGTTCGGGCAGCGGGGGCACTGAGCCCACTGCCCCTGCCCCATCCCGGGTCCGTGTTCACACGGGGCCAGCAGGGAGACCCTCCAGAGAAGCATGGAAGAAGCTGCGGTCACGGGGTCCACAACCAGCTGTCACAAACGTGCCCTCCAAACCCGTCTCAGCAAGACGCTGGCCTGTGCGGGGCCGAGACTGCCCCAGCCAGCCGGCGGAGCCCAGCTCTTTCACACCAAGTGCCCCTGTCCTCCCCAGTGGTCCAGGCCCCACCTCGAGACCCTGGCAGCCCTCCCTGAGATCGCCACCTACCTGCGGTGGCTCCTCTGACCCTGGGTCACTCAGCATCTAGGATGACGGGACGTCTGTGCAGAGCCTTACAGAACACTGGCATTCACGCGGCCCTCCTGGCCCTCAGAACTGTGGAAAGGAGCGACGTTAGGTGACGGGCCTGAGGTCACCCGCTAGGAAGGGAAGGGAGCCAGAATCGGTACCCCAACCGGCCTGTCCAATCCGAGTCAAAAACCAAAACCTCGTTTCATTGCCCTTCCTGGGGACACAGCCTCTCTAGCAAACCTGGGAGCCGCCTGAGTTCACGTCTGCTGAGTTCATTCTTCTGCTTCTCGGGCCCCCAGTGCAAACACGTATTAGAAGGGACAGCGCACAGAGGTAGGGGCCTGCCCACACTTCTGATTAGAATCAGTGGCACTGAGGCCAGGCACGGGCAGAAGCCTCCCCGGGAGACGGGGACAAGATTGGGTGTGGAACCGAGGCGGCTTGGGGACACCCCGTCAGCTCTGCTCACTCTCCCAGCACCGTCCTCCCTGGAGGGGGGGCCTGTGCAGGAGCTGGAGGGAGACAGTCCCGGTGCTGGGCGAGTGAGGGCTGAGGAAGGGGCTGCAGGGGCTGGTGGGTTGGGAGCTACAGGGTGGGTGGGGCCTGGGGACAGCAGACTGGTCCTGACTGGATCAGGCACAGGAGTCTGTCCCCAGGAGGCTCCACCCTGGCCTCACTGTGAGAGCCTGGCCTGGTCGCAGCTTGTTTCCTCCCTGGACCAGGATAATGCTTGAGGCCACCCCTCAGCCCTCGCCTGCCCGGCCCCATTCCTCCCCGACCTCTGGCGGGTGCTGGGGAGCTAAGCCCCCTCACCTGACAGGCCCACTTCCATGGCCACTCACAGAGAGGTCTTTGTGCAGAGGCTGGGCCTGGGGGAGGGGGGTAGCTGGCACCCCCACCTCCCACATTCCTACCCGGTGGCCAGCAAGGCCTTGTCACCTCAGCCAGTTTCTCCAGGAGGAAGGCTCTCAGAGCCTTGGATACTCCGTTAACCCTCAGGCATTCCCTCCTCCAGAGGGTTCCGGGACTGAAACCTGTTCTTCACTGCAGGGCCCAGTGGCCCAGCTCCTGTCCCGACCTCAGGGCATCCGAGTGCCGGGGACCAGTCTCGGCTTCTCCACAGCCCCGCCCAGAGCTCCAGTAGACCCCTGCGTGAGCGTGAGAGAGACCGTGATGCGTGAGAGAGACCGTGATGCATGAGAGAGACCGTGATGAGTGAGAGAGACCGTGATGGGCGGTTCTAAGCGGGGACAGGCAGGGATCCCCCCTCAGGTGGCTTCCAGGCTTTTCACACGTCCCTTCACTTGTTTACAAGGGGCTGAGAGCCATCTAAGTGTCTGGCTGGGTGCTCGGTCAGTGGGCGGCCAAATGCGGGGGTCTCCGTCCCTCCCGGGAGTGGGCACGTGCTGCTCCCAGCCACAGCCTGCACGCGCGCCCTGCGCCCCGGAGGCTGTCAGCTGGTTTCCCAGGACCCTCGAATCCCGGCCCGGGTGGAGCACGCAGCTCCTAGTGAGCGAGGTCTGCCTCTGCTCCCCATCCGCCCCCAGCCCCGCTGCTTACCCGGCTCTTCCCCACCGCCTGGCCTTGGGGTACGGTCCACTCTCCACCACCCGCTTCTCATGCCTCAGACCGACGACCGCACCCCCTTCCTGCATCCCCGGCTACTACTTATCTTTGGGTCCCCTTAGGAATGGTGGCTGGAGGGGTGGAAATGAATGAGAGCAGGAAGGGGAGAAAAGCCCACAGCTGACCCTCGCGGGCGCTTCCGGCCAGAGGACCGGCCGACCCAGAGGATGGGTGAACAGAGCCCAGAGAGAGACAGCGGAGGAGCCGAAGGCCAAGGGAGGAGACAGCACGGCACAGGTGTGGGTACGAGCTGCCCGGTGGAGGCCCCAGGCCTGGCCTAGGCTGTTGGGCCCAGTTTCACCGGGGTCGGGGAGGCGGCAGCCAGACAGCCGAGCCGAGGAAGACACACTAGGAGCCTCAGCTCGAGCGCACGTCCGTGGGCGAGAC
>NW_006443131.1:1225932-1230897 GCF_000325575.1 Pteropus alecto | reverse complement strand
AGACCCCGCCGCCCCTGCCGCCCTGCCCCTCCTGCCGAGGCCCCCGCGTCCGGCTCCCCAGCTCCCATCACGCACTGTCCTCTGCGGGTCTGGGCCTGGCCGGCCTCCCTGCCGCTTCCCGGGGCAGGCCCGGCTCTGGCTCCCCTTCCTTCTCGCCCAGCTGCACCCTGGAAGGCTCGGCAACGCTCCCCACCAGCCGGAAAGTCCTCGCCATCCCGCCTCCCCGTGTCCACTGACCAGGGCTGGCGCTCAGCCCGCACCTGTCACTGGCGCCATTTCACAGGCGCCAGCCACCTAAGATGGCGCCCCTCTGCCTCGGCTTCCGTTCCCACAGCCTCGCCTCCTTCCCGAGCCGAGCCCGGCAAGCTGGGGGGCCGGGCTGGGGAGCCAAGGCCGGAGGAAGCAAGACAAAAAAGGACGGAGGAGCCGGCCCCTTGGCACCTCTGTGGCATCCGAGTGTGGCTCAGGGAGGGCGGGCGGAGGGGAAGAAAGGAAGTAGTGTGAGCTTTTATTCCTGTCCCCTTCCTGCCCCCTGCCCCACCGCGCACACCCTCGGATGAAAACAAGACCTCTCCCCTTTTCTCTCTTCTTCGGTCCCCCTCCCCTTTATTCCTGGCTCCTACCACGAGCCTCCTGGAATGCAAATGAGCGGTATTATGCAAATGTATGCAAATAAGGCTTAACGAGCGGAAGGAGGGGGCAGAATGCTTAATGAGTAATGGCGGAGGGGTGCAGATGGAGGGTGGCAGGAGTGACCCCCTCCTCTCCGTTCCCACAGCCTGGCGGCTTGCTGGGGGTAGTGGGGATCCCTTGCTTCTGGGAGAGAGTAGGGGGTCAAGGCCTCGTCGCTGCAGCTGAGAAGGCCCAGGGCAGCCTTGGCTGTAGGTGAGGGACAGGAGAGCTTGGGGGGGGACAGGCCTGAGTGAAAGGGACCCGCGCCCGCTTGCACAGCCGGGCCGGAGGCTGGGTGCGCCGGCCACCCTGCCTGCGTGGGCCGCTGATGGCGGAAGCGTCCCTCCGGGCGGGCCTTGGTTCCCGCATCAGAAAGAGGATTCCCCAGGGAAGATTCCCAACCAGACCCAGGTTCTTCCTGGGAGTGGGGGTGAGAGCTGTCTCTCTTTGTGCTTTGGGAAGTGGGGGTTGGGGTGGTTACCATGGCAACATGGCATGGAACACCCACCTCCCCAACATCCAGCCCCAGAGGACCTAGGAGTTGGGGGGGGTAATAGGTTGACACCCCCTGATGCCCCCACCACCTGGCACTGCCAGCCGGAGATGGCAGCATCAAATCCTAGAGAGAATGGTCCCTTTGTGTCTGGCCTCGCAGTGCTGGGGGAGCAGGCCCGGGCACACAGAAGGGCCTTTCCCAGGCCCCGTTCCAGTTTGCGTGACTCTTGCTGGCCTCTGGAGACTCCTCGTGGCCAGCCACTGGCCTCTGTGCCCTGGCAGATGGTGGCCCCCTTGCCTTTTCTCCCACGGGCTCGCCAGCTACTGCTAGGTGTGCCCTCCTCGCGCTTCTCCCTGAGGCCTCCCCTCCAAGCCCCTCACACAGAGACAGCAGTCGGCCGCACGCCTCGCTGGCTCGTGTGAACACCTCACATGCCCAGACATGCACCCCGTCCTTTTTCGTGGGGGATCACCCCGGGAACTCTCCCTCCCAGCTCTAGGCCTGTTCCGCCCAGCTCAGGCAGGGAGACGCCTGAAGGAGGCATCGGACACAATAGGTGGGCCAGGCTGGAGCTCAGGAGCCTGGACCGGCAGGGGCTGGTATTTCCACTGGCCGGCTGAGTGGCGTTGGCCACACCTCTGCCACTCTCCTGAGATCTGGAAGATGAGGGATGCAGGGCCGAGGACATCTCAGGCTCGGCCTCATCCGTGCACTCCGTGTCTCATAAGAACTTAGGCTGAGTCTTTCCTGCACGCTGGCCCTCACCCTGCTCACTGCTGGAGCAGCCCCTCCCGTCCGGACTCCCCAAGACGGACAAACCCAATTTTCTGGCCCTGGAACGCCAGCTGCCCTCAGCCTTTTCCTCTCCCTGAGACTCCACTGCTGCCTGCAAACAACTGCCAGCGAGTCTTTGGTGTGTGCGCGTGCAGACAGGAGGGCCCTCCTCACCCCCGCAGAGGGACCGGCACAGCCGGCTCACTCACCGCCCCGGAGCTGTCCGTGGTGCTGGAGGCGGCTCTGACGCTCGTGCGCAGGAAAGGGGGCGGGGTGCAGCACGCGGCCGCCAAGGTGGGAAGCTAGAGGCGAGAGAAGAAGCAGAGGCATTTGGAAACAGCCAGGCAAGGGGCAGATGTATTCCTGACGAAAGTCTCTCCTCTCCGAAGCTCTCCAAACTGCCAGTGCTACTTTGGGGGAGGCAGAACACAAAAGCCAGGGAACTCTGAACCTCCCACCCCTTCGTCCTGGATTAGCTCAGTCCTCATCTGGGTCCTATTTAGAAACTCACGGAGAGGTAGAGTCATGGTGCCCGCCCTCGGGGAAGAGCACAGGTCGAGACGGTTGGCAGGGCGCAGACCTCTCCATTCCATCCTAAATGTTAGGGCTGCTACAAGGAGTTATAATGAAGACGAGGGAACACACAGGTCAAAATACACAACCCGCCAGGAGCGTGGGAGGAAAGCGAGATGGGAAAGGGTGTGTGTGTGTGTGTGTGCGCGCGCGCGCGTGCACGCGCACCTCCGTATGTGTGTGCGTGTCCCAGGCAGAGAGATAAGCCCATCTATCAGTGGTTCTTAACCCTAGCCGCACAGGGAGCTTTTAAATGATACCGAGGCCTCGGCCTCTTTCCCAGATGCTCTGACTTCCCTGGTCCGGCGCTGGACCCAAACAGCGGTATTTTTTTCAAGCACTCAGGTGAGTTTAGTGCATAACCAGGCTGAAAATCACCGGCCGGGCAGGAAGCAGATGTAGGAAGGGCAGGGGGTTAAGGCTGGTCAGGTGGAGGTAGAGGCAAAGCGAGGGCCCCTTGAGGAGAAGGGAGTGAACAGGGACGAGGACCAGCATGTGACCCCTCTCCTGGAGCTCCCGATGACCCGACGGCTCAGGTGCTGGGCTTGTCTTTCCTGTGCTGTGGAAGCTCAAAGCACCCCAAGGCCACGAGAAGGGCTGTCTTCCCGGCCCAGTCCCTGTGCACAGACGGGGAATGGGTGCAATGCCCCTGAGGGCGTGCTGCTCCCCTTCACCCAGAAGGTCCCCCGGGAGGCAGCTGCAGAAGGGAAGCAGCAACAATGGCCCCTTTCAGGGTCCAGATTCCAGCCCTTCAGCCCAATTAGCAGACACAGCAAACAGCAATTCAGCCGCCTTCAGCCGCTGTCATAACAAACTCAGAGCAGCCTTAATGGGGGATTAGGGCAGGGGGAGGGGGTGTCACTCCGAGCCCTGGGAGAGCCTGGGTAGCGAGGAAGGGTCCCCCTCTTCTCTCACCTCTCTCCTGTCTCGATGCGTGCCCACCTACCTTCACCTCACATAACCTCGCTCCTCATTTTCCTCAAAGCTCTACGAATGTTTTCATAGTTTGGTCTCCTCTCCCCGCCCAATGATTTAAAGCATTCACCTAAATTCACGTAATCCCGAGGGAAGCCGGCCTCTCCTGCTTCTGCGTGGGACAGTGCCATGCCCCCAGGATCTCTGAGGTCCTGGCAGCAAGAGAAGGGAAGTGGAAGGGCCCACGCCACCTGTGCCCAGGACATCCTGCCGAGAAGGAGGTGAAGACACACATGTCGCCATGCCGACTCCCAAACCTCAGGAGAACACACTTCCAGGACTTCCAGATGCAGAGAAATGCAGAGGGGCTGGCGCTTCTCCGTGGGGTCACCAACTGTTGGCGGGGGGAGGCAAGAGGGCAGGAAACAAGTCGCTCTGCGATGCAGAAAAGTCTGCGTGCTGGTAGGCAGGCCCACTAGGTTTGTTAACTGTACTCACACAACCTGACTGGTCTCGTAATTCAATAAACTGCGTTTTTAGCAACTCTAGAAGCTTGACAGAGTCAACCTGGAATTGTCATTTACGCGTGCCACATCTCCCTTCCTACCTAAGTCAGTTTGCCAAGCCTAAGTCCTCTACCAACAAGCAGTAAGATCCATCAAAGAGAAAGACAGTGGCCACTCTGCCGGGGGGACTCCAGCCTCTTCCCTTACCTGGCTTCCAAGGACTGTGCTTCCTCTCCCCAGGCTCAGACACTGCCTGCCCAGGTCCCCAGCTGGAGGGACTTCCTCAAGTTTAAATGCTCTGAGCTCCTCAGTGGAGAAGATGCCCCAGGGCTGCTCTTGTGAGCTCTGGGGTCAACCAAGCAGCCCCAGAGTTGATTCTCCCGAAGTCTAGGAATTACTCTCCCCCGGGGCATCGTAAGGTGTCATGACATCTTCCACACTGATTCGCCATTCGCTGCAGGTAACAAACCTGTGGATACACAGCCTTACAGCGCCGTCGTGAACCTGCCTGAGCGGAGGCTCAGAGGTCTGCAAATTACGGCCCCTGAGCGTGGACCTGGGTCCGCTCACATTTGTTCTTTCTGCGTCTGTCCCTCCCCGGGCTTGCTGACTGTCATGATTCGCATGACCGGAAGGGCATTTGGACAAGGCCCTTTCGATGCCTAGAATCGGGACAGATGTGTCTCGGGGTGAAGGTAAGGTGGTAACTGGTGACACAAAACTTGAGTCAGATGTCTAGGAGAAAATCGCCTTCGAACTCTCGGACTCAGCACTCAGCAGCAGGGTATGCGGATGAAGAGCTGAGGACAGAAATAAAGAAACTAGCTTGGAATTTGGTTTTCAGGACAAATAGGAGGATGTCGCAAGATCGGAAGTTAAGGTATTGCCTTTTAGCCTCCTCCATATATCAGCCAGAACAATGTAAGAATTAAAAAAAGCACTGGAGGCAATTGACCATAGTGATGGATTTCTTGGCCTTTAGAGACCATGGTGTTAGGGGCTGAATCACAGAGAGCCCCTGGAGTGTGC
>NW_006443131.1:1223082-1225521 GCF_000325575.1 Pteropus alecto | reverse complement strand
AGAATAGATCTTGGACACGGGCAGAGATGCGATGATACGAATGAAGAAATGTCCTAGCTGGTGACTGCCGAGGCCCTGCCCAGCCCCTCACCCCAGCTTGCCTGCCCCCAACCCCCACTGTTCTGTCACTTCTCCTGGGTTTAGCTGGGGAGGGTGCTATTTCGTATAAACACTGTGGGGAGGCGGAAGGCAGGACTCAGCGGTGTCACTGTGATGTCTGCATTTGGAAAAAACCCTCAAATCCCAGAGCGTCTGTTCCCCTAGCAGATTTGTACCTGTAAGTAGCCAGGCTTCGCTGATGTCACAGCTCAGCTCTCTGCCCACCGCACACGCGTCCAAACTCACATGAGGCTACACGCCACTCACGCCTCAGCCTCATCCGCAGACACGCACGGCTCACGCGGTCACCTGTCATTCCCCCGACGACCCCACCCACACATCCGCAGGCACACGCCAGGCAGATGCTCGCCTCCCCCCCAGCCCCCGCATCCCTCCTGGCCGCGATCCCCCTCTCCACCGAGACACTGATTTGCAGGATGGAAGCCCTCCACCCCCAGTCCCCTGGAGCCTCTGCCCATCACATGAGCTCACAGATCACGGCATGAGCCCGCTGTGCCCGTCACACAGGTTCTAAATCTCCCGTGGTCGAGCCCCAGCAGGTCCCAAGCACCCATCTCCAACCAGTGACGTGAGAAGTCAAAAAACAAACAAAAAAATGTTATCTTTCCTGGTGCTTCTTCTCGTCAGCCCAGCCCATGGTCACCAGCAGGCCCTGCATCTCAGGCCCTTCCCTGTCCCCTCCCCCACGCTGGTTCCCCCTCCACCCCTCCTCAGGTCATCGCCCCTCGCTGTCCTCAGACCCTCCCGCAGCCGGGCAGAGCAGAGAGCAGTGGGAAAAGCCCTGGCTTTGAAACCAGGGAGTGATGTTAGCGACACAGTTGAGCCTGTGGCTCGTCATCCGTGAAACGGAGTTAAAAACAGCGACCTCACCGCGTAGGCGGATCAAAGGGAAACACTGTTAGGGAGCGTGGTGTGGAGGGCCGCCGTGTGGGCCATGGCCTTCGGGGGTGTCAGTCCCCGCCCTGAGCCTGCTCCCTTTCTCCTGCATCCCGCCCCCAACTGCCTCCCTCCAAAAAAAAAAAATACCCCACAAAAGCAAAAACCTCCCAAAATTCCAAACGGCTTAAAAAGCAAGGGGCCCTTTCGAGGTCTCCCCACTCCAGACCTCAGAAGGAAGGAGCAAAGGCCCCCCCAGGCTCTCCGAAGCCCAAGTGTTTCAGTTTGGATTCCCCAGTACTCCTCCCACATACTATAGAATCGGATCATAATCTTCCAGCTATAAAATCAGTTCCTGGGAGGAAATGTGAAATTCGCACTGGAAATGGGAGTCAGTACAAAGCCACTTTGCCCAGCCCTCCGCCCCTCCGCCCCTCCTTACTCTCCTGCCCTGCCCCGGGTCTGGGGGCCGGGAGGCATAGGAAGGGCCGGGGCCATTTCCAGCTTCGGCCACACTTACTTTTATTCTACCAGGTGGTTCTAGACCTTGCTCCTCTCAACTGCGCCTAAACACCCTTTTGCTTAAAATATTTGGGTCAGGCCAGATAAATGGATTCTTTCAGGAATGGCCCCAATTAATCCCTAATTCTTTGCTTTCTTTGGGCAGCATAAATACTAAGCCACAAATTCCTTTGTGTTTGAGCTCCCTGAGGCCCTTTGCTCTTGGAGGTGACTGCTGAGCGTGAGGATGGGTGGGAAGGTGGGGGTCTCAGAAGACCCTAACTCAACCCTTCCGTAAGTGAAAACAAAGCTGGCACGAGAAGCTTTTCAAGACATCAGACTCAGGTCCTAGGCTGTAGGGAGAAGGCGTGGAGACATGGCCCCGGAGCCCAGGCAGGGTGAAAGGCTTCCCCCGCCACCCCGTCACTTTTGCGAGCATCCCCGCACCCCGCGCCTCCAGCCCTACTCCACCTGTCTCGGCTTGGCCACTCAGCTCCCAACCGAGCTGGACAGACCTCTATGGCTCCAGGGGGCCATCACCGGAAAGACCAGCGTCCTCAGGTGACGTTCTCAGTCCCCACCCCCCTACCCGGCACCAGGGTGGAGAGCCTGCAGAAAACCGCCGCCAGCGCCCAAGGGAGAGGCCTGGGCCGGGAGCCCCGGACAACCCTGCAGCTAGGTTTCCACGGTGCTCCCTTGGAGCTGCGTCCCTGCAGTGACCCACTTCGCAGACAGCCGGGAAGGGCCGGCGGGCGAGGGAGCCACAGGCGCCCTCCCCTCCTCCCTTCCCCCCAGCTCAGCAGGCGAAGACCTTGCACCTGGCTAAAGTGAACGAGCGGAGGCTCCCTCGGCGCGGACCAGGGTGGGGAGCGAAAGTCGGCCGGAGCGGTGCGGTCTCGAGGCCCGCGGGCCGCGGGTCTTCGTCTCGCTGCCCACGGCCCA
>NW_006443131.1:1222028-1222878 GCF_000325575.1 Pteropus alecto | reverse complement strand
GAAGACTCCACACCACTCATACAGCTAGATAACCAAAGATAACAACCAACCCCGCCTCCTGGCCGCCGCCGCCTCTTCCACGCAGCCTCCCGGCCGCCGCCAGCGCCGCCGCTCGCCCGCCGGTGAGGGTGGGGGGAAGGGACAGGGGGGGCGGATGAGGGAACGAACAGGGAAACGGAGTCCCCAGACCGAAAGACGCAGCGGCTCAGCAACACAGGCTCGCCGGCCGGCGGCGTCGAAGTCCGGGCATCGCCCCTGGGCCGGGCCCCCCAAGCTCCCTATCCGAGCCAGAAGCGGGAGTTCCGCTCGTCTCGGGGGCCAGGGACGCGCGGGCGTTTCATGCCACCCGGGCGGACCGCAGGCACCGAGGCGAGGCCTCGCTGGGTCTGCACGGCCCTGCTGGGGCAGATGCGGGGCGCTCCCCCAGCCCGCGCCTGCACCGGGGCCGCGGGGGCAGGCGGGGGGCCGGCCCCACCGCATCTCCCAGTCCGCGAGGGCGGCGGAGGCAGAGCGGATCCTGTGCGCGGAAAGGGCCGGTTCCGCTGCCGACTTGAGGGGGCGCGGGCAGCGACGCTGGGGGTCGAACCCCAGAGGCCCCCTAATGGGAAACGGGGAAACCCCAGCAACCCAGGGGCAGGGAAATCGGTGGGGGCGGGGCGACTCGGGGACTCCCGAGCGAGTCCCTCCCGGAAGGAAGGCGAGAGCACAGGCCGCCCCCGGGAAGGGGGCCCGGGGGGGCAGCCGGACGCGCAAGCCGAGCCCCAGGCCCCGCGGGACTCCCCAGAGAAGCGGCTTTGCACCAAGAGCTCCAGAAACCACCCGGGGCGGCGGAGGTGGCCTGGGATCCTAG
>NW_006443131.1:1211722-1221746 GCF_000325575.1 Pteropus alecto | reverse complement strand
GCTCGGGCTCTGCCGCCGCTCTGGCCGCGGCGCGCTCCGGCTCCGGACTTTTCATTCATCCTTTCACGCTCCCGCCCCAGGCCAGCCTCGGATTGGCGCCGCCGACTCTCGCGTCACAGCCTCGTCGCCCCGCCCCCGCCCCGGTTGAGCCCGAGCGCGCAATTGGGGCGCCCCTCCTCGGGAGAACGGGGTGGGGGGGCGGGGAGGAACTACTACGTCTGTGTGCTGATTTCCAGCCTCTTGCTGCCTCACCCGCCCTCGACACCCGCCTGCCATCTCCAACCCACTGCCGTGTGTGGCTTTGATCCCCAACCTCACTCTTTCTGGAGGCCCCACATCTTCCATTGCGGCCCTGGGCAGATCGCACAGGACCAGGGCTCAAAGGGGGGAAAGACGACCAGATGCCCGAGAACCCCCCTACCTGCCTCCTTTCACGAGACTACTCTTTGTGCTCCCCTGGTTCCGATTCCTCCCAGACCCTGATCCTAACTTTTTAAGGCGGGCGGGAACCTTTCCTGCTGGTTGTCAATCCCAAACAGTGAGGGGGACCTTCTGGAGGTTTGGGACTCCCATCGGCAGAGCGGGTCCGAGCGAGGCTGGGCTCCATTTCTGTCATGCAGAACGGGAGTGTCTCTTGAATGTCTTAGCAATACCCAAGTTCCAGGTGGGGGAGGCTGGAGGATCCCGGCCGGCATTAGCCTGGGCCACGTCCGCAGATTCGGACTCGGCCGCGGAGGCCTTTGCTAGCACCTTCCCTTCCTGCCCCCGCCCGGTGCGCCTCCCTCCGCGAGCCCCGCGACCCCACCCCGTTCCATCTCCTGGAGAAGGACCCCGCCATCTACAAGGTTTCATATTCCAGCCTTTCCCCACCTGGTTTCCCATCGGCCCCGACAACCAGAGCCGCATAACGCCGCGTCCCAACCCTGGCGGCACTGGCCAGCCCGCACGCGCACGCGGATCCGGATTCCCGCAGGCCCGGGGAGCTCTCCGAGAGCCAGGCGCCGGCGCCGAGCTGAGCCGTGCGCATACCGGGAGGCAGTTCAATCCCTGGTCCCAAACTGACCCAGCCTCCCCGGACCCCACTCTTGGGCCGGCCCTTTACTGAAAAAACCCTATGACTTAGAAACTTGGAGCCTGTCCCTCCACTTAATATGGGCTGCTCCTATTACCAGCGATCCTTGCACACTAGCCCAACAGGGGTACACTCCCAGGTGCCCCGACGTGGCCACCAGTCCCGGCCAGATTGCTTCGCCTGCCCCAGGGGCCAGCCTCTGTGCAGTCGAGGACAGAGTGGGGCCTGAATGCTATCTGCCTGGGTTAGAGGCAAGCCCACGGCCAGTGCGTCTCATCTGGGGCTCCCCTCGAAGACTGGAAGATGTCTGAATAACTGCCGCAGGATGCCAGGTGGGGGACACTTCCAGACGCGCAGCCCAGGAGCCTCCGTGCTTCCCTACCAGATGGCGGCACGGAGCTGGGCAGACCGCCTGGTTCCTCCAGCCTGGGGCCTCCCCAGGGCCGCGCTTGGAAGAGCTTTTCCCGTCTGCCAGCCCACAGGGTCTCAGGGGCTCCAAGGAAGGGCCTTCTAGAAGCTTCCACAGTGTCAATTCTTCGCCCTCCCAGAACTGGGAGCACACTGGCCAACACAGAGAGGGAAGAAAAGAGACAGTGTCCACTCCCTACTTTGTTTCCTCCTGGCCCCTCCCAGGTGCCCCTACCACTCAGAATGGAACATGGAAGGCAGGGAGCACCGGGGTACACTCCCCCAAACCCTCACAGGGGTACGCTTCCCCCAAACACTCACAGGGGAATGCTCCCCCAAACACTCACAGGGGTATGCTCCCCCCAAACACTCACAGGGGTACGCTCCCCCCAAACACTCACTGGGGTATGCTCCCCACAAACACTCACTGGAGTATGCTCCCCACAAACACTCACAGGGGTACACTCCCCCCAAACACTCACCGGGGTATGCTCCCCCCAAACACTCACCAGCAGATCCACCCACTGGGGTGCTGCTAAATGC
The DNA here is from genome assembly GCF_000325575.1 of Pteropus alecto. Taxonomy (NCBI): domain Eukaryota; kingdom Metazoa; phylum Chordata; class Mammalia; order Chiroptera; family Pteropodidae; genus Pteropus; species Pteropus alecto. Next base: position 1,219,723 of record NW_006443131.1, on the reverse strand, counting down.
ATTTCCCAAGCGTGTCCCATACCAGGCCCCAGAGGATGTTGGCCCTCTCTGCCTTTCCTCTTCGCGCCCACAAACCTCCAGTATCCCTCGGCACCCATTCAGAGGGCACCCAATGTCCTGTAGACATTCCAGCAGCCCTAAACAGGGCCCACTCTCGCCCAGACCCACCACCAACTCCCCCTACAAAGATTTTCCCAGTGGGCTTCCCACAAGACCCCTGAAAGGCACCATAAGCAAACCTCTGACCCCCTTCGTCCTCCCCTGACTCCCCTGGAAGGCTGAGGTCGGCCTGTGGGAAAGAGCTCGCTATCCTGCTAGCTAACATTGTCCCCTTTCTTCTCTGTCACCAATTTCCAACCAAGTCTCCTGCCCTGCGTGGGGCCCAAGGTCATCTCCACAGCCCCTGGCCCTGGCCAGGGCCATCCAGACAGCACAGCAAGAGGCAGCTGGGGTGAGCATGAACCTCACCTCTCTTTCAGCCATTGCTGTGTTTTTGTGGGGGAGGGGGGAGGACAAGAAGGTTTCCTTGCCCAGCAGAGACCCCTCTTCCCACCCCTACTGGCCAAATTCAGGTTCAGCTGGACTGCCTCAGAGCCTGGGTCAGGAGAGAAATGGCTAACTAAGTTTCGCCAACTAGCTCAATAAAGAACTAACTCTCTCTGCCTCTCACTGTGGCTTTGGGTTCTACACAGGTACTTGGCCTAAACAGAGTGTCCGAATTTAAGGAGGCCCCACGAAAGAAAGGGGGGGGTCAGGCTGAGTTGTCCCGGAACTCTGTAGAGCCCCCTCTTTGTCCAGGTTCCTGACGATGAGCCCTTCTTTTTGCTTTCGTCTGGGCCTCCCCCCAGCCCTGCTCTCAGAGGCGAGGCGGAGGGGCCTCCGTCCTCATTCCGGGGGAGAGGGAGCGGTAGGCAGACGGGCAGACGAGTGTCCGCGCCAGGCTCGCGGGGTCGGCGTGTGCAGCTAAGCCAAGCTGCTCCAGTTTCAAAACAGAAACCACTTGGGGCGGCAAGCGGGAGGGCCCCTCACGGGCAGAGGCGAACCCACAGATGCCCGGTCCGGTCCGCGGCCTCTGACATGCCTAAAGCACGAGGATGCGCATCATTAACGAGCGGACGAAGGTTCCTGTGCGCCTGTGCGGGTGCCCGGGAGACCCCGGCGCCTTATGGGTGGGCGGGGAGGGCTCTGGCGAAGTGTGTGTCCCGTGGGGTCTGTGATGGGTGCGGGAGGGGAAGGGGAGCGGTATCTACTGTGTGTCCTCTGGCAGTGACCACGCAGTAGTTCCTTCACCAGCCCCTTCTGCCGTCTAAAGTCAGACACGGCAGGCCCGTCCGAGGCTGACGTGAGGGCTGGAGGGAAAAGGGTGCGCCGGTCCCCTTTGTGCGTGGCACAGCAGCCCGTCTCCCTAGAAACGCCCACTACTTCTAGCACGCGGCCAGGCCCTGCAGCATCCTATAGAACGCTGGTCTGCAGCCCCCACCCCTCGTCCTTCCAGGGAAGTTCTGGGGGGCTGCCTCGCTGCTGCTGATCTGAGACAGTAAGTGTCGGGTTAGCCTGGGAGCCGGCGTCCTCGGCCAGCGCCCTCCCCGCCCCTGTCCCCACCCCCCGGTCTGCGCGCCACTCGCTGTCTGAACGCCGGAGGGGGCCGCGGATGGATCCATGGTGCCGTGGGACGCAGCGTTGGGACAGATTTCTCTAATGCGGGTCCCGAAATACACTTTGGCATTAAGCCGCTCTCTTGAAATACTCAGGAAATTAAATAAAAAGCGAATTTTTTCTTTGTTTCAATTATCAGGTTAATTTGCCTTGAAGATGCAGATTAAAGCTGCATTTGGAGGAGGGCGGGTCCCCAGGTCTGCTCTGTCCCCCTGTGCATCGTTCTGATAGACGTTATCCTACATTATTCTCTGCTATAGAATATTCGCATTGTCTACGGGACAGCAACAAATAAAAATAAGAACCGGTATTTAAACACGCTGAAGTGGTGGGAAAAAATTATATATATTTAAATCTCCATATAGGCCAATGAGGTTAGAGGGCATGGAGGCGTGATCTGGAATATTCTGTCCCTGGGGATACGACCACCCACTCCACCCACAGGACTCTTTCTCCTGCCCAGAGGCCGGAGAAAGGCCTGTCCAGGCACTGCGTCCCCGCCTGCGCCCAATCCTGTCCCTGAAGCCTCGCACTGTTCACTTGCCTGAGAGCCCTAGGAAGTCGGGGGAGGGGGTGACAGAGATGGCAGAGGGTCGGCTACCAGCAAATGGTCTCCCTGAGGGGCAAAACCGCGCGCGTACGAGGCCTGTGCACGCAGACACGCGCGTGCGCACGCGACCAGCAGCTGGGCCCTACGGCGCGGGCGCTTCTCCACGGATGCTTCCAGCGGTTCCGCCTCCCGACCTTGCGGGGACCGCCCTGGCACACATGCCCATTCAGCGCCCTCAGCGCCCCAGGTCCCCACTCACCGCAACCCACACTCCGCCCTTTCCCGCCTCTGCGGGCCACGGACAGACATCTCCGCTCTCCTCCGCATGCGCGCTCCTCCGGAGTCCACTGGCGTCGGTCCCTGCCCTCAGGAGCCCGTGAGAGCGGGGAGAGGGCCCGAACCCCGCTTCTTTCTCGCGGAGCTGGGCGCAGGGCAGCCCCTCATCTCCGGCCACCTGGCCCCGTCCCCATTACCAGTGGCTGCACAGGTCTTGCTACCTTGCGATGGGGCCGGGGCGGCGGCCGAAAGAGCCAGGGGTGGGAGCCGGCGGGCGGCTGCGCTCCCCTCCCACACCCACGCCACCCTCGGAAAGGAATGAACGAGAAACAAATACCCCAGAAGCCGGGGCGGCCACCTACGATGCCACCAGAAACGAACAAGGCCTCTTCTTCGTGGGTGCCCAGCTCCTGCCAAGGAGGAGAAGGCAAAGGTTAAGTCTGCTGAGTGGGCAGTAGCCTCTGTCCCCAACGCCCAGCGCCCCTGTCTCTCTCGGGGCCTGCACGGCCCAGGCCCTGCCCTCCCACTGGCGGAGCTCGGGGCTGTGGGGGCCGCCGCACAGGGGGAGAGCCGGAGAGAAAGGCCTGGCCGGCGTGTGTGTGCGTGCGTGTGTGTATGTGTGCATGAGCGTGTGCACGCGTGTGCACGTGTGTTGTGTGCATGCATGTGTGCATCTCTGTGCGTGCATGTGTGTGAGAGCTGTCCAGCTCCATCTGCCTGGACTACTAACCCATTCCCACCCTCATCACCTCCCTGCACCTCCACCCACAACCTTAGGGCCCAGGGCTTTGAACTGAGCCCGGGGACGTGCTGTGGCCCTCCCCACCTAAACCTGCGGGAGCAGTCGCCTGCCCGGGGGACAGCTCCGCGCAGAGTCCTGCTGCTCCTGGCCGCCTTGCCAGGAAGCACACTCAGGAAGGCCGGGCGAGGGGCCGGCTTCTGTCTGCTGAGATCTAGCTGCGCGGTAAACTGCAGCGTGCCGCACAGTGAGGATGCCACAGCTCTCCCCACCTCTGTCATCACCAACGGCCGTGACTCCCCTCACGTGACACCAGGGCAGAGGGACCCGTGGCTGCCCACCGGTCTCGACCTCCCCCTCCCCCTCCCTTCATCCTCCCACATACACGACAGCCGTGCACAGAAAGCGGTCGTCGCTACTGTTTGTTCTAACGTTGGGTGTGGAAACCGGTCTCAGTCTTTTATCGTCTCCCCTTCCAGCATTTTGCTTCCAGGCTAAATTACGACTTGGCGGAATGACACGCATGACATCGGTGACCTGCTCCTAAAACACCAACAGGGGTGAGTGTGTGTGTGTGTGTGTGTGTGTGCGCGCGTGTGTGTGCGTGATGCGTAAGCTGGCGAATCATTCTACCTCAAACTCAGTTCCACAACTAATTCTTTGTTGTTTAAAGCGCAGAGGATAGCCTGCCTACACGCGGAGGGAAGCAGAGAAGCAGGGCGCTGGCCAGCGAGAGCCTGGACTGCGAGGCCGACTCCCGACTCCTCGGAGGGTGCTCGCATGCGCCTCCGCACTCCTCCGCCCACGAACACCCACCCGCCCCGCGGCCTCCGCTGGGCCGGCCCCTCCATTTCATACCTAAGAGGGGAGGGGGCGCACCCCAACTTGCAGACTCGCTAGAAGGTAAGCGCAGATGCACGAGGGGGACCTCTGGCTCCTCCTTCCATCCAAACCAGACTCAGGGGACCCTGGAACAATTGGTCTCTGCCCTGCCACCTCCCCCCACCAAACACACAACGCTCAGGGGGACGTGGCGGCCAGGACATGGCCCGGGGGGCATGGAACACGTGTGTGCATGCTCGGTGGCTGGCAGTCTCCGCCTCGCCCAGAAATCTGGCCTCTGGGGTGCCAGAACTAGTCTGCTGGCCGCCAGCCTCCACTGCCCAGCATGGCCCCAGCCAGGCTCCCCGAAAGCACCATGTGGGGGACCACGGGCGGGAAGAGTTCCATTTTCCTACACCCTCTGGCTCGTCTTAAAAAAGCAAGAAATAAAACAGATGAGCTACCTTCAGAGGGGTCTGATGAGGGCTAGAGTGAGGTTCTCTCCCCTCCAGAACCCAAGCGTCGGCTCCTGACACCCAGCTTGTCGTTCAGCGTCCCCAGCCCCTTCCCCACCTGCCGGCTGTGGGGAGCAGGGAGAAGGGAATGCAGTTCATCCAGATCCTATACGATGTTTTTCGATTCGCCCCTAATTCTGGTCTCCGCCTTTTTGGAAATGCCGTCCCTTCCCCCACCTCCCCGGTCCCTCAGACTCAGTGCTCCCCCCCACCCGGGATCTCGGGGAGGAGAGCGAGGGAGGGAAGCTCAGCAGCCCAAACCCAGACCCGCTGTCTCTGCCCTCCCGTCCCCACGTCCCCACCGGGACCTGCCCTCCAGCTGCCCTCCACGCAAGCATCCCACGCAAGCATGGAGAGGCTGGCCGTGGCCGTGGTGGCCGGTGGAGAGAAGGGAGGGCCGGATTAATAGGGTCAGTAGCACCGCGACCCTATGGCTCCCCCCACCCCCAATCCCACTGACAAACTTGGCGACCTGTCTTCGGGTTGGCCGCCGGGGAGGGAAAGCAGGGGGACCGAGAGGCTGTCTGGGGCCGAGGGCGGCCTGGCAGATGCGGGGAGCCAGGCGTGAAGCCCCGCCCGCCGACTACTCCTCCACACACATGCCTCACCCCTCGGTCACCCCTAAACCTCCCAGCAGCCTTTCCTTCCTGAGATTGTCGTGCAGCCTCCATTAGTCCATGGGCGAAGGAGGGAGCTTAGGGCGCCCTGACTGATCTCAGGGGCTGTCTTCCCACCCCAGCCCAGCGGTCTGGGGGGCTGAGACTCTCCCAAATGGCCACTCACCGGGCTTCCATGAGGACGGGCTGCGGCGGCCGCTGCCGCTGGCTGCCTCTCCGCCGGCTCCCAGCCTCCCGCGGGCGGAGGGGGCAGCTCTGCTGATGACGTAGCAGCTGTCTCTCCATTCAGGAATTTCGATGCCTCTTTCTTTCTTTCGCTGCTCTCCCTGGAAAGGCAGCAAAAAGGGGGTGCTGCCCCTGTCTGGAGATACCACCAGCGCCAAAACAACAGCCCCCTCCCACGAGCCTCCTTCTGCGGGACGGGGGTCCCACCGCTTCCCACCGCCTCTTCCAACCTGAGGCAGCAGCGAGAGGGGCCAGGGCGGCTATTGTTCCTCCGGGCCACCCTCGTCCCCAGAGGGGGCACACGGAGACCCCTTTCCCCAGCCCCGCTCCAGCTCTGAGTGGCCAGGGACCGTGAGAGCGGGGTTGGGGTGAGGGGCCGATGCAGAGCGAAGGACCCGGCTTGCCCTTGGGAGGTCGGGGCGCGCCGGTCCCTTCTGCCCAAACCTCCCCGACCCCCCGTCTCTGTCAGCTGGACTGACACTAAATCCAGGTCTGACTCGTGAGGGAGAGGGTGACAATCGGAAGACAAGGCCGGAGCTGGAGGGGGACAGGTGGGGCGGTGCGGCCGGCCCTCCAGCATCTGCACAGGGAAGGGGAGGGGAGGGGCCGCACATTCAAAGTGGGAGATAAATTATCCTGCTCTCAGGGGGGGGGAGCGCACTGGGGGCTGCTTTCCAGGGCCGGGGCCTGACGTTCGCTGGAGGCTGGGGCCGGACTGGCACAATGGTCAACGGTCGGGCCTCTTTCCTCCCTCCGGCCCCCCCCAGCCCCCCTTCTGCTCCCTCCCACTCTCCCCGGCCTGCGTGGGAACTCAGTCTGAGCTGGACGTGACAGACAGCAGGCCTGCATGCTAATGAAGTTTGTCTCAAGTTCATTGTCAAAGCCCCCCCTTCCCCAAGGCCCCCTCCCCTCCTCTCTCATACACAAATCTCCTTCCAACTTTTGTCCCACAGACCTGGAGGCCACTTGAGTCTCTGCCGGCTCCGGCTCTCACCCTCCCCCGCGGCTTTCAGCCTCCCTCCCCGCACCGCCTCCCTCGCTGGGCGGGGTGGGGGGGGCTCTCGCTCCCCGGTGCCTTCCCAGCCGCCTCCCGGCCCGGCCATCCCTATGGTCTGAAAGAGGGATTCCCAGGGCTTGGGCAGGGTCTGGAGACCTGGTCCCTCTTTCCCCACCCCAAAGTAGGAAGACCTTGGGGAGGCGGGGGAAGGCAACCACCCCCCCACCCCGCTTAGGGCCCCTGCCCCCCATCCTCAGCCGTGTCCTGGCCCAGTCCCCCAAGTCCGGCCTGGGCCCGCCCCTCCTCTCGTTCCTCCCATCACAATTATTTTGCTCTGCCCTTGATTACATCTGCTTCACTAGCTCAGAAATAAAGCTCCTTTGAGACCAGGTCTGCACCCCAGCTCCCCACCCTTCCCCACCCCTCCCCTCCAGACCAGGGCTCCCTCTCACCCCTTTCTCACCGGCTGCAGGCATTGGTCCCTTGTCTCGGGGGCCGGGGGGCTGATGGGGGGGTGCCAGCGGAATGGAGGGGTCTCTTCAACCCTGGGACGTGTCCAGCAACCCAAACCTGTCCTTTTGTTCCCTCAAAGCTCCTCGTACTGTCACCAGCCTCTGGAGTCTGCCTTTCTCCCCGTAACCAGGGGCCGGGGGAGGAGGGGAGGAGGACCCCAACTCACTCCACCCCTCGGTTCCAGGGAAAGGAGGGAGGGGGAGCAAAGGGAGAGGAAAAAAGGAACCCCCCCCTCATTAGCCAGACAGGAAGCAGCGAAAGGGGATAATTATAATTAAAAGCAGACAGCTGTGGATTGCCTCGTTCCTGTTCCTCCAAGCTTCCCCCACTTCTGCCACCATCACCCCCAAATCGGCACCGCTCCGCCAGCATTTCCCCAGCCCTCCCGGGAGTGGGGATGTGCTGGGGGGCGGAGGTGGGGGGGACTTGGGGACTCGGGGACTTGGGGACTCGGGGCAGGGGAGTCGCCTCTCTCCCCCCATAGACAGCGCGTTCCTAACCATCTCCTCTCGCAGGCCTGGGAGATGCAGGCGTGCTCTTCCTGTCACACCCCACCTGCACCCCACAGCGTGGGCCTGTAGGAGGTACGGCATTCGGGCAACGATAACTAACTGGGTAATTTTGGGAAATCTTCGATTTTCCTAAAAATAGTAACTTATTCATAATGATATTAATACCCAGAATGAAACATACTGGCACATTTTCTCATCCGGGCACCTCTTTGCTCCTCCAAGTGCAGGAAGGCTGCAGTCGGTGGAAGGCCTCGGAGCTGTGAGGGGTGTGTCCTCACCCGGGGAGGCTGTGCACACGCAGCTCACGGACACTTTGCCATGTGGGCGCCGTGGCCGGCCGGCTCTGCTACCGTGTGTATTTATAGAACTCGATCGCAGGCCAGAACGGCAGGGTAATTACAGCGTTATTAGCATATATGCAAATCGGGTAACCTATATCTGCTGAATGGGAAGGGATTGTTATTTACGTCTCTCCCCTCCTTCCCCCGAATCGGCTCTGGCTCCTCACGGCCTCGCACCAGCAATTATCTGACATTGTAAGAGGGGGGCGCAGCCCTGGCGGCGGGGATGGGGGGGGGC
>NW_006443131.1:1208590-1211654 GCF_000325575.1 Pteropus alecto | reverse complement strand
GGGGGGCGGGGGAGGGGGCTGGAGAGACAGAGACCTGAGAACAGAGACGGATGAAGCCAGGAAAGCTGAGCCGCAGCAACAGAGGTGGGGGACAGGCCCGCAGCTCGAGGAGCAGAGAAGCCGCAGACAGAGGGGCGGACTCACACGGCGAGAGGCGCAAAGGGTCGGGTCTGGAGGGGACAGGAGTCTGCTCCCGTGCAGGGGGCGGCGTGAGCGCGGCAGCCCGGCCTCCAGGCCACCTCCGCCTCCGCCTCCGCCTCCGTGGGCCTGTCGTCTCAGGCGGGTCACAGCCCCCTCCCTGTCCCCATCCCCATCCTCAGGCCTCACTCACCAGGGGCCACGGGGAGCGGGGCCTTCGCAGCCCTCACGGCTTCTCCGTCATGCTGTTCCCAGGACCTGCCCTACTGCATTGGGCACCTCTTCCCCTGCCTGGCGGGATGACCCTTGGGTGGCCCTTGGTGGCTGCCAACCAGAGGCTGGGATTTCAGAGCCTCACCTACATCCTTCCCCCCACTGTGCTGGGCAGGGGCCTCCGGCCCCCGGTGGATCTCTGTGTGACGCTCCGAAGCTGGTTTCATGTCCCTGGAGACACTTGCATCTCAGTCAAGGTTCTAAGGCCTCCTTCTCCAGGTTCCGCTGGCAGTGAGGCTATCCAGCTATCTCTGTCTCAAAAACACCTCTGCCCACTTGCCCACCTGAGGCAAACGTCAAAGAAGGCACTATTGGGGGGAGCGAGGATCGCCCAAATGGGGGCGCGGTCCCAGGGCGCCTGCTCTCATGCGGTGCCACGAGGAAAGGGTCAGGTCCCCGGAAGAAACGGACAGACACAGACGCCCAAAGAGACCGCAGCCAAGAGACCGAAAGGAAACAAAATGTCAAGGCCGTGCTTAGATTTTTACACAGAAATGAAAATGTACCATCGTCCCATACACATGTAGAGACCAGCCAGGCGGATGGGCTCTATCCCCAGCGACCCCGCATCTGCAATGCGCACTTGAATTCGTACCCGCTCCTGGGGCTGGCTGGGTTCCTTTGTGGTCATATAATACAGAGCGAGGGGCAGGGAGAGGAAGACAGACACCCCGAGCCCAGACAGACACCCAGAGAGCAGCCAAGAACCACAAGAGCAAATGGAAAAGGCGCCGACGGGCACCCGAAGCCCAGGCGAGGGCAGCGCGGCCCCGGGACTGACGGCCAGCCCGCCGGGGACCCAGCCTGCCCCGGCGCTCGCCCCGCCGGCTTCTCCCCCAGGCTCGGCCCAGAACTGGCGAGCATCCTCAGGCTCGTCCGTCTGCGTGTGTGTGTGTGTGCGTGTGTGTGCGTGTGTGTGTGTGTGGCGGGCGTGTTTGGGCGGTGGTGGACCGTCCCGGGCGCCCCGTGTCTGCGCAGCCGGCGCCCTGTGATGGGGCTCACCGCGTTGCTCTCCGGAGCTTTCCTGCTCCCGTGGCTCCCTGCACCGTAACCGGGCTCTGAACCTTGGAGCTGTGTGTGCACGTGAACATCTCCTGTTGTGTCCCCTCTCCTACGGCACATATCCCCCTGCGTCCGCCCCACACGCGGCCCGCCTCGTGCCCAGCGTGGCAGCCGGGAGCTGTCCAGGCGCGGTGCACGCACACAACGTGCCAGGCTTGTGCTTTCGGCCAGCACGGCGTGTGTGTGCGCTGACACCTCCTGCCCCTGGCTCCGCCATCAGCCAGGCCCGTGTGGCCGCCTCGCGCCCTGCTTCAGCCGAGGGTACCCTCCGGACCCAGGACTTCAGAGGCGCAGTCCAGATGGGCTTCGACCCCAGAGTTCCCCCCTAGACACATCCAAATCTCCCCCTGGGTGGCTTTGTAATAGGTACGTATGATTCTCCCACAAACAGCCTTTCACCCCAGAGCCCCCACAATGCCGAATGGCCACCTCTGCCTGAATAGAGACCAGTCCTCGTCCCAGGGGCGCGGGCTGGCGTGCCAGCTCGATGACAACAGCCGTGAGCTGGAGAGAGCTTTTGTCCCTCCCCTGAGGTGGGTCTTGGTACCTACACTTGCATTCACGTGTCGCTTCCATTCCGGGGACCATACACACCTCCTCCGCTCTTTTTCACAAAAGCAGTGGTCTGTGTGCTGGCCAGGCACCGGCCCTGCCTGGGACACGTGTGGCACGGGGCACGCCCTGGCACCCACGCCGCCCGCCCACTTTACACCCCAACGCGGTGCCATTTTCTTGGTGCAGCGTGGCTTCTGCCTTCCTCACCGGGGAAAGTGTGAGGCTCGCGGCCTGGGGACCTCCGGGGGCCCTGGGCTGGGTCCCTAGGCTCATCGTGTAGCCATTGTTCCAGGCCTCTGGAGCCCCGCTGCCCGGTCCGGGCAGAGGTGCTGGACTCTGGGGGGCCGTGCACGTGGCTGGTGTTGTGCCTGCTGGTGAGACCAGGCGGGTCGCTCCCCACTGCCCGAGCTCACGGGATGGGGAAGGTCACACCGTGATGGGCTGAGCTGGCGCTGGCACGGAAGCCCCAGCCGCTGGGCTTGTGCGAGGCGGTTCATGTGCTTGTCATTCCCGTGTGCCGTGTGCGGCCGTGCGTGTGGGAGTTGGTGCGTGTGCTAGGGTCACATATGTGCACGCTCCCTGAGGCTCGGTGTGTGTCCTTGTGGTTCATGGACCACAGTCCGCGGCCTCTGAGGCTTCTATGTGCCAACTGCGGGTCTGACCCTCCGTCTGGCCCTGGCCAAGCCAAAGCCGGGCCCCGACCGCGCACGGGGCCCTCCTTCCCCGCGCTCCCGGGCCTGTCGCTCTGCTCCGTACCGCGCGCGCCCGCGGGCGCCAGGAGGGGACAGGAAGCAAGGGAGGAGCGAGGCGCCCAGTGAGCAGAAAGCAAGAGAGAGGCCCGGAAATAGGAAAAGCAAAAACCAAATCTATTTGGAAAGAAATAGACGTTATAACCAAACAGATTGAATAACGCTAAATGACATGAAAAGGAAATCTACCGAAGACGTCAGAGGTGTTCGGGTGAGTGTGGACGAGGCAGGGAACAGACGCGGAGAAACGCGCCGAGGGGAGGGGCCGGGCGGGGCGGGGCGGGGCG
>NW_006443131.1:1189539-1208460 GCF_000325575.1 Pteropus alecto | reverse complement strand
CGCTGAACCCGCCCCCGCGGGGAATAAAGCCCAGCAGACTCTGGACCCTCCACTTCGCGGGAACAGTTCTCCGCAGGGTCCGTAGTCTCAGCCACGAGACCCTTGCAGAGGCCCCCTGGGTCCCCGGCGCCCAGCGGGGCCTCGGGAAAGCCCTGGCCGGCCCAGAGCGTGCGTACTGGGGGCCCGCAGCGCCCCACCGGGCCCGGACTCCGGCAATTAATAACCAGAAGGCGCCGGGGAAGAGGGGAGCAGGGCCAGGCCCGGAGAGGGAAGACGAGACAGACAGGGGAGCAGAGGGGGGCCACCACGGAGAGTAGAGGGGAAGCGGAGGGGGCGGAGCGCGGTGCAAGGGCCGCCGCGCCCTCCCCTCCCCGGGAGTGTGGCCGCAGGCCCCGACACCCCTCCCCTTCCAGACGCCGGAGCCCTTCCCTTTCTCCCCAAGCTGCCCAGTGCTTCCCCTAGACCTCGGGATTCCAGTAGCCGGTGGGGAGGCTGTCACACCAGAGCCTGTCACAGGCTCCAAGGAATCAGGAGCCTGCAGACCTGGGGGGTTGAGTGTGTGGCTCAGAGGCAGCGAAGGGGATGTAGAGAGACCACAGGACGGCGGGGAAGCTGCGCCTCCTCCGGGCACAGAGAAGTTGCCTAAGAGAGGGAGGGACCCGGCAAGCCCCCCTCCCGCAGATGCAGAGGCAGAGCTGCTTTTGGGATTCTGGAATCACAGGCAGGAGGGGCTGGCTGGGCCCAGAGCGTGCGCATCTCCAAACAGCAGCAGGAGGGTCGGAGCCCCCTGAATAAGCACCAGTGCAGACCCCCGGACCGCTGTCGGAGGGCCGGTGTGTGCGGAAGGGGCCCCCTGACCGCTGCGTGGCCTTGGCCGAGCCATGCCCTCACCCTGTCCTCCTCTATAGAAGCAGAGCCTGGGGCTGGGGTGGCCAAAGCCCTCCCAGTGGAAAGACCATCAGGGCGGGAAGGAACGAGACCAGCTCAGATTAGCTGGGTCGACCAGCCCACCCCAAACACTTCGCTCTTCACCAGCGTTAATGCAGGGCAGGTGGCAGCCAGCCTGACAGAGCCGGTGGCTGGTGCAGGCGAGGCGTGGGCCGTTTCTACGGGGGAGACGCGGGAGAACAGGACAGGAGAGGGCTTCTCAGGAGGGGCCCTGCCCTGAGGTGACCAGCCTGGCAGGGCCATCTGGGCAGAGGTGACCGGAAAGGCCGGGCGGCTTGGTGGCGGGTGCAGGGTGCCGGGAAGAGCGCTGTCTGCTCCCCAGCCCCGCCGCTCACCAGGCTGTGACTCTCCCAAACCCGCCGGGCCTCCCGCTGAAGGGTCAGGGGAGGGAAGAAACCGACACCCCAGGACTGTGAGCTCAGTGAACTCAGGTACCGGCGGCTGCCTGCGTGGCCCTCCTTTGACACTCAAGAAACTGTAGAGCAGCCTTTTTTCCAACTCAGAGCCGTCAAGTCAGCCTGTTGATTTTCGTAGTTGGGGGTCAAAGTGGGGCGGGTAGGGAGGTGGGGAATGGCTGCCCCTCGCCGCCTCGACTCTGCCCTCCTGTCTTCTGGTCTACACATCCCTGTGTCGGCCTCAGACGATCCCAGATAAATATATAACAAAGTGTCACTTTAAAAAAATGACACTAAAATAAAATGTCCCTCCGTTCACTGAAATCGCCTGAAATAAAATACTGTCCAAGTCACACTCGTCCTGGAGCCTCGTCACCCGCGCCATCTTTTGTGGTTGAAGCGAACGCACTCGAAAGCGCTGGGGTTTTCTCGGGGATTGAGCTGTCCGTGCTGCCTTTCTCGCCGTCTTCCCCTTCCATATTTATGCACTTATTTTCAGGGAATGGCAGGAACTCCACGTATAGGAAAATGCACGTTTCGACTGTTTGTGTTTTGGTTTTTAATCCCCCAAGTGAATTCTATAAATGTGATACAATTGCTGTCCGATGCGTGTTCGAGATCGGTTGTAACAAAGTTTCGGCAACGAGTGCGAAGTGACGAGCTAAAACGTGCGGCGGAAAGAAGAAATTTTAGACTTCGGCTCCCACAGCGCGACGGCGTCGAGTTTCACTCCCGGCTCTGCCACTCGCGCTCTCTGGACCCGCTCGCCAAGTGTTCGGATGCCTCCTCATGTGGCTGTTCCACGGTCCCAACACTGCACATCAAAGTTCCTTCACAAACCGCAGGGTGACACACGACGGCAAGATGTCACACGGACGGTCGATAACAAACCGTAGCCTGCATCGGTGCCCCCTCTGTTAGAGTCACACCCAAGGGGTGTCGCAGGGGCCGCTCAGCCCAGAGTCCCCCAATGGGAGGGGCTCTGGGGCGAGGAGCAGATTGGACTGAGTGGTTCATTGTCACCTCACCTCCCCGGTCACACTCGCCCTCCGCACCACTGGCCTGGCTCGCTCTCGCTGCCTCCCACGGAATGGGGGGTGGGCGGTGGGCTGAGGTCCCCGTGGAGGCAGATCCCTTAGATTCTAAGGAGACTTAGCTGACCTTCCGAGGCAGAAGACCCCATGTCGTTCATTCTCAGAGAAGAACCCCCTGAACGACGGGGAATGGAAAGGGTCGGGGCCAGGGCCGGCAGGGAGGACAGGACGCCCCAGCACAGCCACGCGCGGCGGGGGACGGGCACCGGACTCCGCCAGGACGCGGGATTCTCATTTCTGGGCTCTCCTCACACAGCTAACGAACTCCTTCCCGAATTCTCCGCGCGGGATTTGGCTGCTCCCAGAGGGGGTCCTTTCTAACGAGGCGCCCAGGCCCTGCCCCGCCCTCCCCCCGGGCCCTGCCCCGCCCTCCCTAGGAGCTGAAGCCGCCAAAGGTTCGGGGAATATAATGGATCATTTTCCAATTTACCAGGGTCTTAGCGATTACGCCGCTAATCCCATCAAAGACCATCTGCTGACATTGTCCCTCCGGAGCCAAAGTAAACGGGCCCTTTACCCCTCCACTCCGGCTCCTCTGGGCATTGTGGCCCCGAGGTGACAGGCCCGCCCCACTCCCCCCTCCCTCCTGCTGCAGGCGGGACAGAGGAGGAGACCGACGTAGCCTGTCTGGGGTGTGAAAGGTCACTTATGCTCCTGACCCATCCCCAGGAGCCTGGGCAATGGGAATAGGGAGGGGGCGGCAGGGCCGGGGTCTCTTTGAGCCAGCCCGCTCGCTCAGAGTCCCTTTCTCTGCAGTCTCTTCTGAGTCCCCACCTGCGGCTGTTAGGGAATCTCTAGAGGCATCTAACTGTCATCCGTCCCTTGGCAGAACTGTGGAGAAAAGGACCGAAAATCCACAAAAACACCAATTCGATTCCTTCTGACAGTCATTTATCCCGTAGGCTTTTCACGTGTGTTCCCCTATACTCTGTTGCCAAAAGGGGCTCCATGGGGGGCGGTGAGGGGGGAGGCGGGGGGCCTCTGGGGAAGCGCATGTCTGGAACTGGGAGGAATGCAGGCACAGAAGGACGGGGCTCAGGGACGAGGCCATGGACGAGGCCATGCAAGGCATCAGGTAAAAGGTGATAATGGCCACAGAAGAGAAATGACATCTCCGACCCGGGGACGCCTCACTGAGAAGGTGGCATCTGAGCCGAGAGGGACAGGAGGTGAGAACCGGAGACGGGGTTCGGCACACGAAGAACAGATGCCCCACCCCCAGTCTCCTGTCCCGGTCACTCTACCCCACCTGTCCCTCGACCGTCATTTTTAGCTGTTTTCTAATCTGCTGCAGACCCTAGAGGGGCGGCCAGCAGCCTGTGTGACCCCCTGCAGGACAACCTGCGGAGGCAGGTGGCCCTCCTCCCACCAAGCAGCCGTCTGTGGGGGGCTGTCCCCCACATGGCTGGTCCTCAGCAGGGGCATACGGTTTACTCGGGGAAGGCACCAGAGTGACAGAAACGAGTCACGGGCGTCAGGAAGACTGCACCCAGAGTCGGTCCAGCTCTGCTGCTTTCCAGCCGGGCGACCTGTGTCCGGGCCCTGGGTCCCTGACTCTCCATCTCCATGTCTGTAAAGCAGGGGTCACGCCTGGCTCACTGTGAAGTTCAAGGAGCGAGTACACAGCTCCCGGGGGGTGCGCCCTGCAGAGCGCGGTGAGGGCAGAGCGGAGCCTGTGTCCACACCACGGAGAAGCTGGACAGGGTTCGCTCAAGAAGTCAGCAGGGATGTGCAAAGCATCTGCATATTTCAGGACACATGACGAACTTCCCACTTACAAGATCTGTCTATCTGACAAGTGTTTGCCGGAGACCTCTGAGCGCAAGGCCCTCGGGGACACAGAGGGGGACGAGGCCTATGTCCTGAGTGCAAACGATGACATGAGCGACCGGCATGCATAGCAGGACCTGGTGTGCGCCAGGGAATGAGGTCGAAATTCTGCGGAGCAGGGGATCGTGCTCGACTGGGGCGCCGCGGAGCCGGGCAAGGTTTGGCCACGGAGGCGGGTGAGCCGAGCGGTCCCTGCACAGCGAGGTGACCACAGCTCCGTGACCCAGAGCATGAGGTAGCTCCTGGGAGTGACCGTGGCCCTGGCTCTAGGAGAGAGACACATGCGGATCGAGAAAGGGGAAGACGGTCCCCGCTCTCTGAAGTGGCTTCACCTGACGAGAGATGCCGACACATGCCCGGGCACCGGGGACACGATTAACCGTGGGGTGAGGGTGAGGGTGAGGGTGAGGGGCTCCGCCACACGTGAGGGGTGCGTCGCTGGTCGCCCGTCTCCTCTTCGATTTCCCGATCGATGCTGCTTATCGCACAGGGTTCAGAGTGAAGGTCAAACGAGGTCGCGGCCGTGGACAGAGAAGGGTGACCTGCGGCCGTGGTTCCATGGCTGCAGGAAACGGGGCTGGGGGGCATTGCTGGCCGCACACCCGTGGACGGCTGCGAAAACAGGGCGCTGAGCAGAGCGACCAGGCTGGGGGGTGGAGGCGGAGCAGGACGGGGACCTCGTCATGGGGTCACAAACCAAGCGGAGGGGGCTTCCCATCCGGCCTGTCCGTGTCACGTCACGGCGTAAAGACGTGCCATCGGCTCCCTGCCTAGCACCACTGGCTTTTCAGGTGTCCTGGCTGAGACGGGGGGTCACTCCACGGCCCCTGGCAGAGAATCGACACTCGACGGAAGGATGAAATGAACGGCACGGCCCGACCTCCGCTTCGCTTCTGCTTTGCTAGGAAAGGCGGGCGCTCTGCCCACTGAGAAACCGGAGAAGCGTGTGCGGTGTCCTGAGCTAGGGACAGGTGACGCGGTAACTCTCGGGGCACCGCTGATTAAAAAAAAAAGATTCCCGCCACCGGCTCTTTCTCTAGACCGGGTCCTTCCTACACGCTTCCCTGACCGAACCCGGTTTGCCCGCCCCTCCTCCTACTGCAGGTCTCAGGGCTTTTGGGAGACCCCGGGGAACACGTGTTCGCCTGCCCCCCGCCTTCTTCCTGCCTGCTTCGGGGTCTTCGCCTGTACATAGAGCACCGTCGTTTGAGAGAACACAGGTAGAGAAAGGGAAGAGGCGCTTGGAGCCGGGGGTGCAGGTGAGGCGACCCTCTCAGCAGCAGCCGGCAAGAGGCCCTGCTCTCTTGGTTTGTTGCCCTGTGCTGCCACCTAGTGTCCCCAGATCTTAAAACTCCTTACCCTAGAGAGGGACCGTATTTCTTTCATTCACTCAAATTCATTTATACGGCACATTCATTTTTTATTCACCGATCCAGTTAATCTTCTGGCAAAACTAGACTAAGCCTTCCCTCTGGCCAACGGTGGACCAGGTTGTCCCGCCCCCCACTTGCTTCGAGGCGCCCCTGCTGCTCCCTGCCCTTCTCCCGAGAACTACGGAGAGGCCCATCCCTGCCCCTCCCGCTGCGGTTAACACCGGTCCCTTTCTGTAGGCAGAAGCCGAGGGCGCCCACGAGCCCCCCGCAGGGTTTCCGGGCTGAGGCCCGGGCTCCACCGGGATGACGTGCCCGCTGAACAGGCGGCGAGTATGGGAGTCAGCAGGGGACAGCGTTTGGGGCACTTCACGGCTGACAGAGCATCACCATGTGGCAGGACGTTTAGTTTTCACGGCAACCGAGAGAGGCTCACAAGGCAGGTATCAGTGTCCCCGTCTCACAGGTGAAGAAGCTGGGGCAGGGGGAAGTCGAACAGGCAACCCACAGGAACGGGGCGGCTTCGGGGTTGAACCGGGTGCGTCACAGGCCTCCACTCCGGGGCCCCTCCTGTGGAGCAGGCTGCCTGGAAGCAGAGGGCGGAAACGTCCAGCTGGAGAGCCCGCGTCTGCCACGAGGGGGGGAGGCGGGGAGCTCGCAGGGGTGGCACTCCCGAACAGCACCCTGCAGAGCACCGTGCCCCAGAGGGGACCGTGTGGCCGGGAGCCTCGCAGGGCCTGTTCTCCTACAGAGCTGGCACCGATGCTGCCCCAGTGGCCGGGCCATAGCAACGCCCTCCTGTGCACGGGACAGGCGGGGACGGGCCGGGGTGACGGGGCTGGCGGGGCAGAGCTGGGTAACCTGCCCTGTAACCTGCAGGGTCGTGACCTCCAGGCGGGCGGCGCCTTCTCGCCAGAGTGGGTGAGACCACTGCGCGGGTTCATCGGTCCCACGCTTCCTGCGGTCCCCACCCTTACGGAGCCCCAGCTGGGCCGGGCAGCATCCTACAAGCTTTATTAGCGTTATGCTGACTCCCCAAAACACCATAGGGCGAGTACTCGCAGAGGCTCTGCCGAGAGGTTAGGCACCCTACCACGTCACCTGAGGAGTAAGCGGGGACCCCAGATCCGGCTGGCACCACGGCCAGCGACACGGCCTCCCTTCCCCCGGCACTCGGAACAGACTGACTGGGCGAAAGCAGGTGACATCGAGGTCAGAGTCCGGTGGGAGAAGTCACCTCTCCGGGTCATCCCTGATGGGGTCCAGCTGGCAGGGGGCAGTTCCGTTCAGAAACAGCACGGCACCTCGCCTGGCAGAGCCGGCTACGCAGAAGCTGAGGGATTAATGAGCATGGACCAAGTTTATTCGATTGGCTCAAATCAGCCAAACTAAGATTTATTCACAGCATCTAACCCGTGCCTACTTTAGCCACTGTCCAGTGCGGGGACAACGTGAGAGACAGAAAGGGGACTAAGGAGCCGTCCACGGCCTCTGAGAATGAAAGGGACGAGACACGCCTGCCTGCAGATCTCTGCGTCTGTGTGGAAAGGGCCCGGCACACGGCAGCTCTTAGCTTACGGCCTGGGACGTGGTGGCTGCAGGTACGGTGACAGCTCCGAGCTGGGAAGCGTGCTGGGTGGGGCAGGTCTTCCTCCGTGTGTCCTGTGTTAGGGGCAGAGCTGCCCAGCAGGCAACTATGCGATTTGGGTCCGGCATTCAAGAGTGGCTGTGGATCCTCCCTGCAGAGGAGATCACTGAAGCCACTTGTCCCTTGGCCATCAAGCCCAAGGGTGGGGGAAGCTTGGGGCCAGGACACGACAGGTGGGGGGCACGCACTCACAGGTGCGGGTCAGAATCACATGGCCAGAGGGAGACAGCCCAGGGTACAGGGCGTGGGCGTGCGTCGCGAGCTGCAAAGTGAGTGAGGGACGGGACCAAGACTCTCGACGTGGCTTCGGGGTTGCTCGGGACCGCAGAACTGGGACAGAGGAACACGACAGGCCGCAGGCGCCTCCTGACAACTCTGGAGAACTCTGAGGGTGAAGAACAGAGCGCCGTGGCTGGAGAGGGCAGAAGGGTGACGGGACGCGCTTTCCCCCGTGTGAGGGGGAGTGAGTACGTGTGCTGCCAACAGGAAGTGGGGAGGACGGCGCTTTCGGGGGGCCAGCCTCGCCGGACATGGAGGGAGCATGGCCCCTCAGAGACAGGGATGCGGGGGGGAGAGGGAGTCGGGGAAGACAATGACGTCACGGGAGAGAAGCCGATGAGCACAGGCGCAGCCAAAGGGGTGACAGGCTTCCGGGCTGCGGAAGGCGGGGAGCCCGCTTGGGGAGGTCGGGTGCCTCCCCTCCGCCGGCCAGCGAGCTGTGTGTCCCAGGGAGCCTGTGGGACTACTCAGAAGGGATGATGGAGGGTTTAGGGGAAAGTCAGGGGTTGAGTGTCTGAAGGTCAGACCTAATGATCAAATTGGTAAAAATTAAAAACAAGATTCAGTGCTGGCGAAGGTCCGGGCGGATGGACGTCACCACATCCTGCTGGCACGGCTGCCCGGCAGGCCAGTTCGGCAGCATGCACTACAGGCTGCAGCAGTGCGTGTGCTCCTGGGCCCTCCACCCTCTACTTTCAGTTCGAAGTATTCGATGCACGAAATAAAAGGTAGGTCTATTTATAACAGAAAAAAGGAAGCAAACGAAATTTTCGACGAGACGGTAGAATACGGTACACGTGTAGGAGAGAATACTATGCAGCCACTAAAAATGTAGAAGAGTATTTACTGCCACGATGACACGATCGTGAATTAGTAAATGAAAAGGAAAACCTAACACGTAAAGTTTACGAGTGTTCCTCTGTTAAAGATGCCTCCCTGCACACGCATTTGGGGAGGAAGGAGGGGCGGTGGAGAGTGGGTGGGAGGAGACACAGACATGTATCTGATGGCTCAGGATAAGGACCCCAGGAGAGTCACAGTTGCGGCCCTGGAGAGACGGAGCTCTAACCCGTGAATGCCCTGGGGACGCGTCACACAGGTAGCTGGATACACAGACCTGAAGCCCGAAAGCAATTTAAGCTGCAGACACAGGTTGGCATTCAGGTGGCTGCAGAAAAAGATGACACTTTTCTGAAAAGGAGTGAAGAAGAGAGGGCAGCCAAAGACAGGACCGCCAGGCGACAAAACGGAGTGAGCGGAAGGGACAGTCAGCAAGGGGCGGTGCCTGAGGCGCCCACGGTCTACAGGTCTACCGCGCCAGCCCGTTCCCCTGGAGACATAACCATGCTTCCTTCCACCTTACTGATGAGCGCAGAGGACGCACCTTTCCTGCCTTCGGAGTCCGGTGTAATCACATCGTCATCCCTCCTGCCTACTGCAGAGGAGACGTCTCACTTCCCTGTAAAGGCCGACGAGTCCCTTCACCGGCTGGCCTCTCGGCTCCGCCGCCCCCTCCCAGGGCCCAATCTCATTCTCTCTCTCAAGATTTCAGCACCGCCCGGGCCGCGGTTCCGGCCCTCCACCTACGAACATGCCAGGACTTTCTCGGCCTTAAGACGTCTCCAGTACCTCGCGTGAGTTTTCTTCCCCACGGTGCCAAACCTCGCCAGTGCGTGGTCCACGCCCTCCATCCCCCATCATCACTTGACCTCTTGTTTCTTTATAAACTAGAGCAGTATGTCTTCCAACCCCTCTGCGGAAACAGGCCTCTCCGAAGTTGCCAATGGTCTCTTTACCTTACGATCCGGTGGGCTTCGCTCGGCCAACCAGCCTTGACTCTGTCTGTGAGTTTGATGGTGCGGACCATCCTTCTTTCTGAAAACAATATTATAGATTCCTTAATCTATAATTATTTATTGGTGTTTATTGAGCCAAGAAAGTGTCTTGGCTCAATAAACACCGATGGGACACCTCTCAGTCAGGTGACGAAAAAAACAAAACACGCTTGATCCCTGAGTGTGCGTTCAGCCCTGTTGGAGCATCTCGATGAACAAACTCAGCAGCAGAGACGCTGGCCGGCTCAGAAAGGCTTCACCTGGAAGCTGCAGCGAGTTGAGCAGTGAAGCCAGCTTATAGTGGAGAGAGGGGGTAGGAAGAGCAAATGCAATGGATCGACAAGAAATTTGCTGAAGGGAAAAGGAGAGCAAGAACTTTCTGGAAAGTCCCCGTGAGGGGCTGTAGGAGAACGCAGCTGTTTTTAGAATGTGGAGACTCTGGCGTGTTCAGACGGAAGGAGAGAGGCGGGTAGACGGGGAGAAGCAGAAAACGGGGGAGCGGGGGGACGGCTGCCGGGGCAAAGTCCCGGGCGCTCCAGGAAGCTTCGGGGTGGAGACGGCAGAGCTGGCCGCGTGCAGAGACCGCAGCTCTCCCACTGCAGTGACTCAGGAGTGGATGAATTGAGGGCGGGAAGAGTCCCGCCTGGTGCCCACCGGAGAGGTTAAGGTCTGGCGGCCCAACAGGTCTGGCCTGCAGACGTGAGGTTTTCTTTAATTTCATTTTACCTGCAGAGAGTTTTTAAATCATCTGAATTAGTGGCCTACACGTGAAAATCATGAGATTTCAAATAAGAGTTTCCAGCTCATCTCACGCACTGGAAGGTAAAGCAACACAAGCGTTGGTAACACGAGGCGGCTGAGTTCCTGGGGGGCCAAGGCCGCACCCCGACAGGCACTGAGGAGCGCTGCACTCGTACCTTACCTGTCTGGCTCCTCCGGGGGTCCGAATTTGTCACCCCTGCCATTATCACCTCTCCCGCCTCTCAGACCGATCCCTCTACGTCCCTTTCGATGGCTTCTCCTCTCGTTCTGGGCAGCGGCATGTTGCTTCCGTTCTCAGTCTTCTGCACGTTTTCTTCTGAGAACTTGAGCAGCTGTCACTCCTACGAGATGACTTGCGACTCCATGTTATAAAATCACTGACCGTTGGGGTTGGAAAGGGATTTGGAGGTCAGATAGTTCAATCCTCTTAATCCATATAACATAGTTGGATAACAGAATTCTATAATTCAGAAGAACTTCAGAGATGAGCTGGCTTAATTTACAAATGAGGACATTCAGGTCTCGGAGAGATCCAACGATGCTCTTTATACTTCATCACACGACCGTGTGCAATTCGAGACATATCTGCTGGGCTCCCGCTTTGTGCCAGGCGCGGTGAGATAGGAACTGGAGGGAGACAGGGCCCCTTCTCTCCCGAGCTCACCTCTGCACATGCACACAAAGCCCTGCAATCGGGAAAGAACAGAACGCCACGGGACCACAGAGGCAAACCGAGCTCCAGTTTCGGATATCTGGAGCTCTAACCAGATCTCGAGACGGGGGTCGGGTACACTCTTCGCTCGTCCTTATGCCTCCGGGCCCAGGCGCCTTCACCCTCATTCCTCCTGAGCACCGTCCTGTGACGTCGGCTGCCTGCGGGGCACTTGTAAGTGGCTGTCCATCAGCAGGCCCGTTTTACCTGGTCACGAGCACCCCCACTCCTGCAGTCGGGATGGAACAACATCCTGCGGCCACATACGACGACACACAACGATGCACGCGACAGCAGCTAGACGCACCTCACACCGGGTCTGGCAACAGGTCCCATTAACTTCAAAACGCCTCTTTTACCCAGGCCTTTCTTTGCTGGCTCCTTCCGCTGCTCTGGTGGGGAGTCCTGTTATCTTATTGTTATTTGATTCTCATTATCTTAATACTGGTTTTGTCTTCAGTCTCTGAGCCTGAACCCTGAAAGGAACCTGAGAGGTTATCTGTAGCCCACCTTCGCCCAGAGGGAGAAGCCCTTCCTGGTGCAGGGTGCTCAGCTCCTTTCGAGGCGGCCTGTTTCACTACGAGACACCCAGGTAATGAGTAAGTTCAGTCACGTGCCCACTCAACACGTTTACTGAGCATGTTCTCTGCTGAGGGACCGTGCTTGGCCCGCGGGAAGTCTGGCTGCACAGGGCTCCCCACTGGCCTTCTGCGTTCCCACCTTTCCTGTCTTTGTTCACCGGCCTTAGGTAACTTTCGGCTCTGTTTCTTCATCTCTAACACAGAGACCATACCTTGCAGGATGATCAGCTGATAAAATGTGTAGAAACGCTCTAGAAACCAAGTGTAACACGGGTCAGACTTTCTCCTTTCTCTCCAACTATGCGACACAGATTTTTTGGGGGGAGGAGGTGATTCTACTATTATCTTTTAAAATATATTTAATATGTACAATAGAGTAACTGTTATATGTGATATAAATACACACATATATATGTAAGGAAATACCCATAAACTCAATAACCAGAACCTTACCAACAGTATCCACCTGTTCATCCTCATTCCAGCCCCGTCTCTCTCCAAGGTAACCGCTAATGAATTTTATCATTCCTCTGCTTTTAAAAAGTTTTATCATATATGCCTAAACAATATGTTAATTTTGCTTTTCAGAATTTATAAAAATTATTTCAAACGTTTGTAGTGTTCTGGCATTTCTTTTTCATTCAGTACTGTTCTTCAGGTTTATCCAATCCAAGTGTGTACTTTGAGGCCTCGCCTTCTTCACGCAGCCTTTACAGCCCGCAAGGGCACGAAGTGATCTTCCCCGCTCTGAATGCCCTGAGCACTCGTCTGTTAAAAAAATGGGCTGAAACTGCACCTTCGCTCTTCTATATTTTGTGCCGTCATCTCAACTAGACATAAACTGCCCGGAGAGCAGGCGGGAAGCCCTGACGGGGAGTGGGCCGGCCTGGGTTCCAGTCCCAGCGACACCCTCACCGGCCTAGTCCCCTCGCCTTCCTGAGTCGCTTCTCGAAACTAACTGGAGGGGGCTTTCCTGACAACTCCCGAAATTAAACGCTTGATGAACCGCGAAGCGTCATCCTCAAGTTAATACGCTCGGTACAGTCGGCCCGCAGCTCCCAGAGGGGTCTCTGCACAAAGACCCAGGCCGATGGCTCTCTGGCAGTGTGGGGGCGCGGTGGAGTCACCCCTGAGGGCAGGACGGAGGCTCGTCCAGTCTCCGGGAACCCTCCGGGCCGTGCCAAGCCCCCCGCGGAGCGCGGGCAGAGGCGGAAGGCCCGGGAACACGGCCACGAGGCCAGAGGGCGCTATCCGCGCCCCCCGGCGGCCGGGAGGGTTTGGCGGCGAGGCCCGCGCATGCGCATCTCCTCCCCGGGCCCGGCGAGACGCAGCCCGGAACCTAGGGCTCCATCTTTTCTGCACGCATGCGTCTCGTCCAGGCCGCGGTTGGCTGAGGACCCCGCCCGTCATGACCAGAGCCAATGGGGTGAGCCGCGGCGGGGGCGAGGGAGGGGGTGCGGGTCTTTGTCCGCACGCCCGCAGTGGGGACGACGGGCTTGCAGGGGTGCGTCCCGGTGCGGGCGGCCGGCGCGGGAGCGTTGACTGGCGCTGCCGAGCGAGCCCCGCGCCGGCCGCAGCATAGTGGGAGGGTGAACGGGGCGTGATGGGGCCGGCGTAAGGCTCTGCTCTTCTTGTGTGCAGGGTGCGGGGACAGTCGCCAGTCAACGTGCTGAGCACCTACTGTGTGCCAGACGCTGCGGGGGCGCTTGGCAGGCGCACTGTCTGCTTCCGCGAGTCTCACGGGCTGGAGGGGCAGGTTCGACAAGTGTCTACTGCCTTCTGCCGCCCTGCTTCCCCTTCGCCTTAGATGGCGATTTCGCTGTGCCCGAGCCCCGCCCGGCCCTGGCCGGCAGCGCACGGATTAGGGCGTCAGCCTCTGCTCCCAGCGGCCGGGCGTGACGGGCGAGGGCGCGCGCCGTGGTCACGTGAGGGCGGGGCTTGGGCGCGTGACCCCGGGAGGCGGCGCCCTGCCCCTCTCTCCGGGCCCGCGGTGTCGTCATTAGCTTTTTTGGGCACGTGGCGGCCGATGCGCAGTAAATGGGAATGACTCTTGGGCGGCGACGCAGCGAAGGCGGGGACCACACTTTTACGAGGCCACACTGCCTGAGTCAGGCCCAAGAGCAGTAAACACGTGGAAACGAGTACAGAGCGGGAGGAGGGGGGTGGCGCGATATCGGTCCAACTGGAAGTAATAAATCCCGGGCTCTAGGCTGATCCGAACTAGCCCTGGCCAGGGACTGGGTGAAGCACTGTGGGAAGAACCCGAGAGCCACCCCGTCCTTCAGGTTTACCAGCCCTGGGCGTGGGGCCTTTGGAACCAGATGCGCCCCTTAGCCAGGCCTTCACAGTGATTCAGGCCCGCAAACAGAAGCAAGCAGCCCGTATGGGCTCCAGTAGGAGCCACTTTGGAGCCTGGGGTGGGGTCACCTTATGTCCCTTTCACATCCGCTAGCTATTCCTGAAACAAGTTTCCACAATCACAAGGCTGGAAAAGTTACTCAGCCCGTGGGACTGAGGGGTGAGTCAGAACATGAGGTAC
The DNA here is from genome assembly GCF_000325575.1 of Pteropus alecto. NCBI lineage: Eukaryota > Metazoa > Chordata > Mammalia > Chiroptera > Pteropodidae > Pteropus > Pteropus alecto. The sequence goes on along the minus strand of NW_006443131.1, from coordinate 1,194,467 downwards.
AAGGAGCTGGCCTGGCCGCCTCCTTAGCTGGAACAATCAGATGCCGCCCTTTGCTTCCTGCCTCCCAAGAGCCACCTCTTCAGACGTAGGAGCCCAGTAAGTGCTAATTTTTCAGGGGATTGATAGCTTATCCCAGAAAATGAACCCACACTCCTCAGCCCTGCTGGATCTGGTGCTCCTGGAATTGGAAAGTAGGAGAGAAACTGCAGAAAGTCACCACGCCTTTGAAGAGAAAATGTCCCTCGGTTGGTAGCACTCCACAAGTTTACAAAGTAAACGTTCAGGTGCATTGTCTATTTCAGTCTGCTTGACCGAATGCTGCATGCCAGGCACGGAGCCAGACTCAAAAAGAGAGGAGGCAGTGCTTTTTTTTTTTAAGGCGAGGCAACCCTTGTTTGTCTTCACAGATTGCAAGGACCTTGTCAGCTTACGATCCTTTATTTTTTAAGCCTACAGCACCTGGTCTTCCTAGGTAGTCTCCCATCCAAGTCCTAACCAGGGCCGCCCCTGCTCAGCTTCCGAGATCAGACAGGATCAGGCTTGTTCAGGGTGGCCTGGCCGTAGACTGGCAGTGTGTTTTTTAAGGGAGTTATCCGTCCAGTTGAGAGGAGATAGAAACTAGTACCCGTGTTTTCAGGTGGAGAGGCCAGTGGCATAAAGGGCAGATTGCTAACGCCTCAGTAGAGAAGGGCACAGCCAGCTGGGTAGGGCAGGGGAAAATAAGGAAACATTTTACGGAAGGAAAGTTTTAGGGGTGAAATCTGGAATGACAAGACTCGAAAGGGCAGAGCGTGTTTTTTTGCCCGTAGGCCTCTTACCCAAGTAAGCTCACCTATTTTCATGCCTTTGACAAGTAGCAGTAACAAAAATAATCAGTGACTCTTACTGAGCACTTGCTGTGGGTCAGGAATGAGGTTCAGGAATTTCTGTGTACCATTTACTTAAATCTCACAGCAACCCGTTTCACGCAGGGAGCACCCGAGGCGTGGAGGTGGAGGCGTGCTTTGGGCCAGCCCGTAGGTTCTACCAGGTGCCTAGTGAAGAGGTGTCACCTTTCCTCACCAAAGGAAACCAGTGACCCCTATGGTGGCACTGGGTGTGACCTTAAAACCTGCATCCAGGAAGGGGAAGAAAACGGGGTATTTGTGGGCGACGGGACATCGAGGCGATGCCCGAGAGGAGCGGGGGCAGGCCAGATGGTCCGAGGAGCAGACAGGAGGGGTGCAGAGAGGTTTGGCTCAGGATTTGGGTGCTAGGTCAGGGTTGTTGCGGTCACCTCGTGGGCATGAGCTGGAGTGTACGCCGTCCCAGTGGGTGTAAGGACAGAGGAGGGCCTCACTCAAATGGCTGTTGGAGGGAAGGTCCAGTTCTTTGTCACATGGGTTTCCACACAGAGCTGCTTAAGTGCCCCAGGACGTGGCATCTGGCACCCCCAGAGCAAATGAGAGAGAGGGCGGGAGAGAGGTGTGTGGAAGCCATGACTTGGCCTCAGAAGTCACATACCATCACTTCTGCCGTGTTTGGCTGGTCATACATTCCAACCCCGATGCCCCGTGAGAGGACCACACAAGGGCGTGAGTAATCCGATGCCACCGTGGAAGCTGCTGGCGCAGGCGCAGGCGCAGGCAGGGCGCCTCACCTGGAGCACAGCGTCTTCTTAACTCCGTCCTGCCCAGCTCACGTCGTCCCTGCGCCGGCGGAGGGAGGAGCAGGCGAAGTCTGCCGTGACCGGGGCGTGGGCGCACGAAGACCTTCTGCGACTTGCCCGCGCCCGCGTGCAGCAGCCAGAGCGTCTGTAGGCCTGTCTCCGCCCGCACCCCATCTCTGCCTCTGCGGCACCCAGCATGGGCCCGGCAGAGCGGCGGCCGAACCCGCTGGCAGTGGGCCGAGCCCTGCACACCTCCCTCCGCGCCCCTGCCCGGGCCACAGCAGAGGCAGAGGTAGGCGCCACCTGCCCCTGAGGGCACCGGGGGGCGGGCTCTTTGGATACGTGAGAGGAGAGCGAGCCGCCCCCCAACTGTGCACTGTTATGGGGCTTCAGAAGGGAGGAGATGGGCAGACGCCCCGGCCAGTGGGCGCCCGCGGGGCTCGATCCATCCGCGCTCACCAGTGTCCGCCCCCCGCACACCACCCTGCTGGAGTGCGGCTTGTCTTTCTGGTGTCCCAGGGCCCCTTCTGGGGCTTCTGAAATAGCACCTGAAAGGTCTCACCTGAAACCCCACCTCGGACACCCGCAGGTGCCCGCCCGGCAGGCGGAGGCCAGGCCTGTCACCCTGGTGGGGCCCCACTGCCCCTCCTTCCCTCCTGGACGCCGCGCCAAAGAAACCAGACCCCAAAGCCAAAGTATCAGAAACGTGTATTCTTTTTCTTTTAATAGTAAACCTCTTTACAACAAATATAGTGAAAGAGTTTTCAAACAAAACTCATAAGAATCTCGAGGACTTTGTCTTCTCTTATTGTGTAGCATACTAAGAAATCACCATACAGCACGAAAGAAATATCGAAAACAAATCGACAGCCACACGCTTGGACTCGCCCCGCCCAGGCCCTGGGAGGAGCCCCAGGAGTGTGGGTGATTGTCGGGTTTGGAGTGGGGCCCCTCCGTGGCCTGTCCCCCTCCCTCTGGGACGTGAATGGGGAAGACAGAGAGAATCCAGATTCTCCACAGAACATTCCAGCCCCCTCCCCCAGCACAAGCCCCGCTCCTTCTAACTGCGTAGGGGGTAGAGAGAGGCGTCAGGGAAGAACACAGGCGTTCCCAGGCTCCAAGTCCCCCCCACCGCCCACGAAAGCCCGAATTCGCCCCCACCCCGCCCAGGGGGTTCCAAAGTCAGTTAAAAATATATAGATATAGATATTTCTAGATACACTTTTACATCATTTCTGTCTCTCCAAACAAATAAATAGTCAGCAAGAGAAGGTGCATTACTTCCTGTCCAAGGTGGGGAGGTCCGGGTAAGGGTCAGGGGTCAGTCTCACTGCAGCGAGTGCATTGCTGGGGGAGGGAAAACGGCGTGTTCGACAGGGTGCGGGGGTCCCCTGCCCACTGTCCCTGAAAGCTGTGGGAAACCTGGGCAGGCGGGGGCATCGGGCGACTCCAGTGATTACTTTGGCAAATGCCCAGTTCTCGGGAGGAAGGAGTGGGAGGCGGCGAATTTGGCTTGTGAGAGGAAGAAGAATGGAACCCTACTCGAGGGCTGGGTTCCCAGGGACCCTTCGTCTGGCCGGCCAGGAGCCCCTGTCCCCAAGAGCAATCTTGGGGTTCTGAACTGCAGAAATGTCACATAGTCATTCACAGACTACCTCCTACCCCCGGGGATCGAGAAGAAGGGACACACACACATCCGCACATGGAAATCAGAAGCCAGGTTTGCCGGTCCAGGGCAGAGGGCAAAACGGGGGAATATTGCACCGTGAACCGCAGGGGCCTCAACCCCGGCCCGCACCTGGTGGCGGCCAAGCCCGGCCCGGAGAGGCGGGCAGACTGGTGATGGAGACGCCTGAGCAGGGAGGGCCGGTCGCTCAGCGACTGTCGAGCACCCATCATTCGCCCACTCAGCATTTACTGAGCGCCAAGTACGTGCCGGGCACCGGGCGAGGCCTGGGGATGCACAAGCACACGAGACATCCTGTCTGCTCCCGAGGCCTTGGTCAAGTCCCATTGATCCTTGAAAGCCCCCGGAGGAGCCTGCAGGAAGCCTGGACATGGCGTGTGCCCAGTCAGCAGGTGGGGGATAAGCCGTGAGGAAGGGTGGCTCGCCGGCCGGGCGAGGAAAAAGCTTCCGGGAGGAAGGGGAACTTGAGTGTCACCGTGAAGGAAGGGCTGGGGTGAGGGAGAGAGGGGACCCCGGGGGAGGGGGCTGTGTGCAAGGTGTGGGTCCTGGGGGACTACGTGCATGGAGCCCGGGAGAGGAGGGGCTATGGGAAGAAGTGGGGGGGGGGCCAACTGCCGGAGCCCTGACTGTGGGACAAAAATATCGGGGTGAGGACAGGTGAAGGAGCAGGGCAGAAGGGGGGGCCGTGGAGAGGGCCGTGGGGCTGGAAGCCAGGGCTGCGTGGCTGTGACAGCCACCTGCCCCTGTGTAAACACACACCCAGGTGCGCACACACGCACACGTACACAGATCCTCGGAGCTCGATTCCCACGAAGATTCATGCGGATGGCCAGACAGGCTGAGAGACCTGCGCAAGCTACACACACACACACGCACACACACACACGGGGACACTCAGACACGCCGACGTCAGGTGCCCTCGTGCACATGCGTGTGCACGTGCCGCCACACGCCCCCTCTGCTTCTTTCTCTGCCTCGTGTCGGAATACTGCAAGCAGCTGGGTCATAGTGGCCGGCACAGTCGCCCGCCACAAAGCTGGGCCTTGTCTACTCTGCTTTCCCACCAGGCTGAAACCCCGAGGGAGCACGGCACCCTCAGGCAGAGGACCTGGGCTTGCCGGAAGGAGGCGCAGACCCCAGGCGGCCTGCCACGCACCCCAGGCCAGGCCCCTCAGGGCCAGGGCTGGTGTGGGTCACAGGCTGGGGGCCTGCCCCCTCCAGGGTGGTCTGTCGTAAAGCCCGAGGCCTCAGGAGCTGGGAGGCAGCAGAGAGGGGCAGACTGGGGGGAGCAGGGGGAGCGAGAACAACAGCGAAGAACCTCATCTGTACAGTACGGGCGTTTGAGTCGTTATTATTACAATATACTTCGACAAAAATAGAATCTCATTTCATATCAATACAACAACAACAAAAAACCAGTTTCCTGGACTGTTAAACTGCTAACGCTTCCCAAGGTTGCTATGTACAATTACAGTAGCCAAGAGGGGAGGTGGGGTGCGGGCTGGGGCGGCGGGGCAGGAGGTAGCGAGACAATGGGGGTGCCAGGAGCAGGGAGGTGGAGTTGGGCGAAGGGGCTGAAGGGCTGGGGGGGGG
>NW_006443131.1:1188239-1189400 GCF_000325575.1 Pteropus alecto | reverse complement strand
TCTGGTCCTCAGGCACCCTGGGTGCCCGAGACCAGCTCCCACAGGGCCGCCTCACGCCAGCCGCTGCCCCCGCTCTGCCCGCGCTTCGCGGCCAGCTTTGCGGGGCTGGGGAGCTATTGCACTGTGTCTCTCAGGGAAGACGCTGGGGAAGGCGGGGGCCCCGGCGCCCCCGGCCCAGCCCTGCCGTCCGTCCCCAGCCCTCTCCTCATGGCTCTCTCTCTCAATGTGCTTCAGAGGCGCCCGCCTCCCATCCCCACCCCCAGCCTCAGAATCCCAGGCAGCTTTGCGGCCCGAAGCCCGGCCAGCCCCACGCCTCGGGGTACAGCTCACAGCAGGCCAGTGAGAATGCACGGTGTGCGGGCGCGCGGGGCTGGGCCGGGCACTCTGTCCCACGTGCCCCTGGCCACGGGAACAGCCCAGAGACAGAGACCCTTTACAGAGCCGCCGCGCACCCTCCCCTGAAACACAAACCCACCGTCAGGCCGACTTTGGGGTTTCAGTCTGCTGTAAGGGTTTCTGCTGTTTGGTAGTTTTTTGGTTATTTCCCTCTGTCTGGGGGACGGGGTGGGGGGGGCTCCACATGCAGGGCTCGGCACCTGTCCTGTCCCAAAGGCCCGGCGGCCCCCAGCCCCCTGCAGCATATGTGTACAACGTGCAAAGTGTCCCCCCTTCCCGCAAAAAAGAGCTCCCCCAGCCAGTGAAAATGGCGGGGTGCAGAAAGGGGATGAGAGCATCCCCCCTCCAAAGCGAGAATCCAAATTAAAAAAAATATAATATTAATAATAATATAATAATAATTATACACAAATGTAACCGTCAATAGGACACGGAGCACAAGGGGGCGGGGCCGAGCGGGAGGAGCCCAGGGCGGGGGTGGGCGGCGAGATTGTCAACTCTTCGTCGGGGAGGCTGAGAGGAGGGGGGGCCGTCACTTCAATGTCTGTGAAGAGAGGAGATGGAAAAGGGGTGTGAGGGCAGGTCCAGGCTGCGGGGTGCGTGCCCACTCCCCTCTCCTGGCAGGGCCGGGCCCCCGGAGGGAGGGCCAGCTCGGAGAGGGTGCGTCATCGAGCAGAAGGGCTGAGGGGAGGGCTGGCCGGCCACGCGGCCCGGCAGGTGCGAGGACGTGGAAGGGGGGGGCGGGGTGGGCGGGCAGGAGGCAGC
>NW_006443131.1:1187647-1188182 GCF_000325575.1 Pteropus alecto | reverse complement strand
GCCGGGAGCAGCAGGCCCAGTGTGGGCCCGAAGTCCGCCCGGCCGTCGTCCCGGTCCCCCGTCTCATAGGAGCCCCCAGCTGGGCTGCTGAGGCCGTCGCCAGGCTCCGGGCGGGTAGCCGGGAACACAGCTGGAGGGGGCGGCGCAGGGCTGCGCTCACGGCTTGGGGACACCGGTTCCGACTTGATGCTGATGTGGGGGTGGGTGGTGACGGTGAGGGCAGCACCCACGTGGGGCAGCGGGCTGCCAGGGCTGGAGACAGGCGCCGGGGTTGGGGTGCGGGGCAGAGAGACGGAGGAGGTGAGCCACGGAATGCGAAGACGGGTGGGGTGGGAGCGGGAGGGAGACAGAGGGTGGGGCGAGACAAGGAGAGGGAGGGCCAGGCGAGGGGGGAAGGGAGTCAGTCACATCAGTTGTCCTGTGCCATGTCACCTCTGCGGGGCGCCCGCCGCCCCCCACCCGGGCTGGCTTTGGGAGGGGCTCAGGGCGGGTCTCCCAGGCCTACACGGGGCCAGGGCTGCCCCTCGAAACTCAA
>NW_006443131.1:1178360-1187384 GCF_000325575.1 Pteropus alecto | reverse complement strand
GTGACAGCCCCCCAGGCGAGCTGAAGGCTGGCAAGGAGGACAGCTCCGCACTGGTCAACTGGTAATCTGTGGCGAGGGGGGCAAAGGGAGGGCGCGCCTCAGCAGGGGAGGACGCAGGCTGGGGCGCTGGGGGGCGGGTAGGGCACTGGAGGGGCTGTGGATGACGGACAGGTAGACAGCACAACCACACGGCCCCGGCCAGCCCCCGAGGGTGGCGACCCCGGCTCGAGAAAGGCAAACGGCAACCACCACGAGGTGCCATTTCTAACAGAATGAAAAGCTGATCTTTAAACTACCGTTCGACTTTTTTTTTACCATGTGTAGACGTCACTTCTATGACGTCGGTTTTAAGAACGGACAGTGGGGAGGACAGTAGGGAAGGTGAGATCCGGCCGAGCACGTCGCTGACACTGCGCCCCCCCCCGCAGGCCACTCGTCCCCCACCCCGGCCTCGGCAGATCGCCAACCGCCACGCGGAGCAGCCGCACCCACTGCACGGAGGGCCTGCGAGGGGACAGCCGTGCAGCTCACGGCCGCGGTGCTGGCCCCCTCCCCACGAGGTGGCGCTCGTCATTTCCTGAGACTTCTGTCGCAGTGAACAAAGTCATGTTTGCAGGGTCACAGAACCAACCACCAGGAGCTGTTTCACAATGCGCATGGCGCTGCTGTTTCACGGTGTGTCCTGTTTGGGACAGGTCAGACGGGGAGGGGGGAGGGCGGGAGCCGCCCTGTGCTAGCAGCTCCGTGCTGTCACTCGGGGGGTCGTCTGCCCCAGCCTTGCCTGTGCCGTCCACGCAACGCTACTGTGAGGTGGTGGGCACCAGCACGGTCGGGCCTCCTGGTGCCTGCCACTCACGGGGCACGTGACTCTGGCCAAGCTCCTTACTCACGAGGAGCTGGCAGCAACGACTCCGCCTGGTCACACAGCTCTCGTGAGGACGGAGCGACTTTGCACGCATGACGCGTGCAAAACAGGCTAGCTCACAGTAATTACTCAAATGACTTACTGGTTATCAACGTTAATTTATAGGTGAGGCCACCGCAGCCTCAAGTTTGAGGCACGCGCCCCAGGTCACAGAGAGAGCCCCTGGCAGAGCTGAGACGCGACCCCGGGCGCCTCGCTGCCGGAGAGTCGCCCCCAGGAAAGCCCGGGCTCGCCTCTGGCATCGCGGCGTTCACCGGGAGCTCCGGGGGGCTCCCATGTGAAAAGCGGAGCGGGGCACACAGGCCCCAGGAGCGACTCCTTCCCATACTCGGTGCCGACCGCGGAAGCCAGCCCAGGCAGCACCGGGCTAGCCCGGTCCCCCACGGTGCAGGCCCCGACGCCACCCCAGCCCACGCCTCCCCAGCCCGCACCAGCCCCGTCCACCAGGGGCCCGGAGCCGTCCAAGCAGACGGAGCCGCCTGCAGGCCACCCAGCACTCCCAGCGACCACAGCAGACCTCTGCGGCCAGTGTCAACAAGGGGCCGGGCCTGTCCCTTACCCAAGACACTGTCACGGCCAGGTCACCCCCAGCCGGAACTTGAACTGGGGCCAAGGACTGTAAACAGTGAACAACCGAACAGCAACATGCTTGCTGGGATGCTGTTTACACACCCAGTGCCACCTGCAAGCATCTGCTGCATAACTGACGCCCAGGGCCGGACGCCCCGGAGCCCCCGGCGGCCCAGGGGACTCGAGGAGGGCCACTCACTTCCCAGCAGGCTCCGGGGCAGAGTCCGCTCCCATCACGCTGACAAAAGGACTCTGCAGGCTGGCCCGCTGACACCCCCTGACCTCCCTCCTGCTTCACCGGGTGGCCGGGAACCCAAGAAGACGGCGAAAGCCACCACCGCGGCATCCCCAAAACAGCAGCTCCTGAAAAGCGGTCTGCCCAGCCCCCCCGCCCAGCCCCACGCCCGCCCCGGAGCCGGCAGGGCCGGGCTGGCCTCAGAGGCCTCCTGTCCGCCCACCACGCTGACAGACGAGCCCGGCCACCTGAAGCAGTCCCCTCTGAAGCTGCTCAAGGATGTAACGGCCCAGGATTGAGTGCATGCGTGGGAGCGCACGCAGGGACAGGGGACTGTATGGACGCTGGGCACAGACACAGGCCAGCGCCGGGCCCCTCCACGTGAGGCAGTCCCCGGGGCTTCGTACAGGGCCGGCCCGGGGTCTCCCACGTGGACTGGGAGGAGCGGGGGCTCTGCGGCATCTGTGCTGGGGTCCGGGCCCTATTCACGGTGTGGCTCTGGGACGGGGGCTTAGCGGGCAGGGAGAACGGAAGGGTCTGCTTCCTCTGACGTCATCACAAACAGCCCTGACACAAGCCGTTCCCAGGTGGGAAGCCTGGGGAGTGGCAGAGGTCTCCTTGGTGGCAACGGACCAGGCGGCCCGGCCTCGTACGGGCTCTGAAACAAGGTGACCAGGCACGTCCCCTTGGGCAGTCCCTCCTGACACAGCAGCTGGGAGCACAGGTGAGGGCGGCTGGCAGTGTCACAGACTGTTCCCAGGAGGGCGTGAGTGGGTGACACAGGCCAGGATGGCCGGGTACTGGGTGTCCTTTCTGAATTCTACCTGGACACTGCTCCCGGGTCTCAAGTGACGCCACCTTCGGCCCCGTCTCCCGACCTTCCTCGGTCTCGCCCCTCCTCCCCCTCATCACCGTGCCACCCAGACCCACACCCCGGAAACCCCCGGCACTGCCAGGAACCTGGACAAGGCCCCTCTGCCTGCTCAGTCCCCGTCTCCTTTCTCTCACAGGAAGCCTCGCTCAGTGGACCGTGTCCCCTCCCCCCTCCCCAGCCCCGGTGGCCTGAGACATGGCTTAGCCCACCTCTGGCCTGGCTGGTCCTGACACGGGGGACCCTAAGATGCGGACCCCCTTCTCCATTAAGTCCTGTATTAAAAATAAGGGATGCTCCGTTAAATCTGAATTTCAGACAAAATAATACTCTTCAGGCACAGGTATGTCTTACGCTAAAAAGTTATTCGCTGTTTTTCCTGAAGTTCAAATTTCACTGGGCGTTCCACGTTCCTATTGGCTAAACGTGGCAACCTGGATTAAGTGGGGCTCCCCCAATCGATGGCCTTCCTCAGACTAGGGTGTCCCCCTCTCGGGCCCCTCCCCTGCGCCGAGGCCCCCGAACGCTCTCACCTGTGTTGTAGGCAGTGGGCATGGAGGAGAAGGGGAGCCCCTGGCTGAGTAAGCTCGGCGTTGCCACGGAGACCACTGGCGTGGTGAGTGAGTGCGTGGACTGGGAGACCCCGAGGCGCTGGGCGTTGTTCTGTGGGAGAAAACTGGCAGTCAGGGGGACGGGGGCGCTGCTCGGTCCTGGCCTCCCACTCTAAGGCCTGGCGGGGGCCCTGAGTCCCGAGGCCCAGTGGGGTGTTCGGCACGGAGGTCCCGAGACACACGAGCATGTGCTGGTGCGGTCACACGGACACCGAGACCCACGGAAACAGGTCACGCACGCCCGGTCACACCTGCAGACGCGCAGAGAGGTGGGCACGTGCACCGGCCCCGCGCCCCTGCTCTGAGCAGAAGGGACAGGCCGCGTCCGCCCGGCCCTCCTCGGCCGGCACACTGCGGGGCACGCCGCGGCGCCTGCCCGCTGGAGGCGAGCTGGCATCTGCGAGGGGACGCGTGTGCCTGCGTGTCTGCACACACGTGTGTGGGCTGCCAGCTCCATCTGCCGCTGACTCACTTGTTTATTCCAGCTCCACGCTGGGGCCGAGACAGCCGCCGTGCCGGCCGCCAAAGCCTGCCTGCCTTTTCCAGCCTCTCTGGCCTCCCGTCAGGAGGTGGGGGGAGGCGCCCCTGCCCGCTCCCGGCTGGGGTTTGTGAGCAAGAAGGGGTGGTGGGCCGTGGGCGCCTGCGTGCCGTGGCGGGGCTGGCCAAGAAGGCGTCCCCGTGCAGGGACGTCGCGGCCCGCCCTGGAGACGGCTCTTCCCGTCCGGCCGGTTCGCTCCCCCGGGGCCTGCCCTGGGTCCCTGGGTCGGTGGGACCCGGAGAACAGGTGCAGGCCAGCCTCGGGCCCAGGCGCCTAATCCAAGCTCCCTGGGGCCCGCCCCAGACAGGGCCTGGTGCTGGCCCCTCGCACACGTGCGGGGGACGGTGTGTCTGTACCAACGCGACGTCACAGAGACACCCGTGTACACACGTGCACACACACATGCACATCCGATCCCTCAGCCTCGCCCATCCACCTCGGTATCTGAGCACAGCTCCTGGCAAACAACCAAATGAACGGCACATGCGATGCACGCGGGCGAAGTGACAAGGACACACACAAACTCCGCGGGAGCCGCGGCGCCGCCCCAAACACAAAGCCACAGCAAACGTCTCACCGCCTCACTTACCAGGTCTAAATGGTCCTCAGTCTGAGAGCAGAAATAAAACCGAGGGACGGTTCAGGGTCCGGCCTCCGGCCCCGCACCCCTGCCCCCAGCCACCCCACACGCCTCCGCAGCCTGAAGCACAGCGCTGCTCCCCGCGCCCCGGGGGGACTGCCGGCCCGGCTCCCACCCTCCCGGCCAGAGCCTCCTCTCCCATCTCCCGTCCCCGAGGCTGGTACTTCTGCCTTCCGCCTTCTGAGAAGTCGTAACTGCCCGCTCTCCCACTCCCAGGCCCCTGCCCGGACCCCCACTCACCAAGTGGTGCATTAACCCCTTTCCTCCCTGGGACGTGATGACCCTCAGGTCGGGCTTGCGGCTGGGGGCTCCGAGCTGGGCGCCGTGGGTGGGTGGGGGCGGAGACTTGGCAGGGACGACCTTGTTTAAGCTGTTGCCATTGGCCACGGGGAGCAGGCCAGGGGAGGCCCGGGCACTGACGTAGCCGTTCCCTGGAGGAGGAGAGAGGCGGGCACGGGAGTCAAGCGTGGCCCCAGCCCAGCCTTGCTCACTGCCCCCGGGGCCAAGGTGCCTGTCACCCAGCGCCTCTAGAAGCCTGAGTGGGTAGGAGCTCTCCGGTTGCCCCTGGGACCCCCGGCTCCCGAATCAGGGGGTTCGCCCCCTGCCATGAGCCACGTGTGCGGGGCGGGCGGAGGCAGGTGCGAGAAACGGAATCACAGGAGCTGAGAGGCTCGCGGAGACAGGCCTCTCCCCGCCTTTCCTCTTCTTGGTCACCATGGACGGGAAGTCCAGCACCTTCTGCCCCCGACTGGGCACACGATGACCCAGGTTGGAAAAAGCTGGCAGCCTGGGGCTTGGGCCTCAGGCAGGGTCCCAGTCACTGGGGCAAATGAACCACTCATGGTTCCCTTCACCATGAGCTGGGGACACTGTGACTTGGATGAGAACGTGACAAGATGCCTGCAGCTCTGGGGAAGATGAGCCACTCCTGGGCGGGGCGGGGGTCCTGGCACCGGGGGCTCGATAGCCCAGCCAGCACCACAGCCGGACTGACTGCCTTTCCGTTTGCCCCGCGTCCACAACCCGCATGGGGTTTTCCCACGCCGACCCCCCGACGGACGGGACACTATTTACAAAAGAGAAAACTTGAGGTCTGGTTGGCGGAGGTGTGATGACTGGTCCAGGGGGCTGGGGGCCAAGCTGGGGGCCAGCCAGGGCCCACGTGCTGGGCTGGACGGCTGTGGCGCCACCACCTTGCGGCCTCAGGCGTGTCTCTGGCCCTCTCCTTGGAGAGGGAGGGCATTTACCTACCTCCCGTCTCCCGACCCGGACACAGTTAGTGCCAAGAAGCGGCTAGGGTGCCTGGTGCTGAGCTGGGGGACCTTAATGCCCAGAGGTGTGTGGGTGACCACAGCCAGAATGTCACCTTGCTCTGCTGCCTGAGTGTGGCTGCCTCCATCCCAGTTCCCGGGTCACTCTGGGAATGGCAGGAATGTCAGGGTGACGTCAACGGTGACATTCGAAGTCACAGTCACCAAGCGGACAACAGCACAGAGCAGGAGGGGCTGTCAGCTGTGGGGAGGGGTGGGGGGAGCAGCCTCTCTTCTGTGGCTTATAGATGTGCGCTCACAAACACTCATCCAGGGATCGGGAACGTCTGCGTGTGTGCGCGTGTGTGTGCGTGTGTGTGCGCGCGACGGTCTGTGCCTGCGGTCCGTCGGTGGTGCCAGACACACCTGCACTGTGTGTGCGCGCGTGTGTGTGCGTGTGTGTGTGCGTGACGGTCTGTGCCTGTGGTCCGTCGGTGGTGCCAGACACACCTGCACCCACCAGACCCCCACGAGATGCCCCGCTCAGCAGGGGAGCCTAGCCTCCTCCTTGACCGGAGAGGTCGGCCTGCCCTCGTGCTCAGCGGGGCCCAAGGGCCCGCACGTCACCAGTCACCGCTGCAGACACGAGGTCTCGGGGCTCAGAAGCCCCCAGACTCAGCCCCCAGCTCAAGCCCCGGGGTCTTCCTCTCTGCTTGTCTCGGTCCTTCCTGGTCCCGCAGCCCAGCCCCCGCGCAGGCAGAGCCCCCAGCCGCGGGCCTGCGCACTCACCCACAGGGCTGGGGCAGGCTCCATTCGCACTGCTGAGGTCTCCCCCGAGCATGGCCCCTGGAGGACAGACAGCCACGTGAGCTAACAGGACGCCCCTCCAGAGCGGGCCGTGGGGACTACATGGGTAGCGGGGCCCCGGTCCCTCCCCCGAGGAGCCATGAAAATGAGGGGGGTGTGCAGGGGAAGGGGGCGCCCCAGGGGGAAACGGGCTGCAAGTCCCCGCTCCCCCCACCGCCACTCACCTGCGCTGGCTGGCCGCTGGGGCAGGCCGGGGGACACGCTGTTCCTCTGCAGTGCTGGCTGCTGGGGGGACAGGAGCCGTGGGTCCGTGAGGGATGACGTCACCAGGGAGGGGGTGACCAGGGAGCCGCTGGGGTTGCTGAACTGCAGTGAGCTCTGGTTGGACACGGGCACCGTCACGGGCATGGCGAAGTTGGGGGCCGGGACAGCTGACTGGACAGAGAATGAAGAGGCAGGGTCAGGCTGGGGTGACCCCTTACCTTGGACCCTTGTTGCCCAAGAAGGCAGCCGAAGGTTCTTCTAGCGCTGAGCTGCGCGTCCACGGGCCAGCAGCTCAGGCCCTCCCCACCGAGGACGGACGCTGCTGGGAGTGCTGTGGGGCCCGGCTCTGGGCCGGAGAACAGGACAAGACTCTGCCCACTGCAAAAGGACCAGGGACCGCCGGAACCGCTCGTGGAGGTGGGTTAGTCCTCAGCCAGGCGGGACACGCGGGGAGCGGTTAGCGGCCCCACGTATGACCAGACACACACACAGCAGGCGGGGCCTGCGCTGCGGGTCAGGACGCCAGGCCACCCAACCACCCAAGGCCCCCACACAGGCACCTGCCCCACCTCGCTGCCTTCCCCTTAAGCAGTCCCTGTCCCCAACCACAGGCCTGAATGCCCGAGCCCAGGGGTGTCTCAGCAGGCCTGGGGCCTGGCCCCAAAAAGGCCCGGACAAGCATGTTCGCCACGGCCCTGCCACTAAGGGCCTCACACGTCGCCTGTGACTCCTTGCCGGGGGGGAGAGGGTGGCGCTCCACCTGGCGAGTCGCGGTCGGGGCACTGGTCCCCCGCGACCAACGTCAGCGGTTCCTCGGGAGTCACCGACGGCCCCAGCTCGCTAGGAGCAGAGCAGCCGGCAGAGGCAGCCGCGGGCCGGGCGAAGCCACACCATGCAGCACGGGGCTCCAGGCACGCACTACTCACGGCCAGTCTATAGCTCTGCATCATCTTATCAAACTCCTCGTCTATCTTTCTATACTTCTCCTCCGTCTGGGGGGTCAGGGCGAACGCCTCGTCCACCTCGGGGCTCTCACACTCCCTGTGCTTCTTGTGCAGCGCCTGGGGCGGGCGGACAGAGCGTGAGGCTCACCCCGTAGCGCCGGAAGAGCCCGTCCAGCTCCTCGCTGGCCCGCCGGCACCTGTCCTCCAGCAGCGGGCTCTGCTCCAGCGAGTCCTCCCCGTCGGGCTCCGGGCTGTCGCAGCCGTTGAAGCCCTTCTTCCTGAGGGTCTGCAACCGCACCGCCGTCAGCGAGCCTGCCCGCCGCCTCCCCTCAAGACGCCAGCACCCTGCCTCCGCCTCCGGGGTCCCCGCAATCCCTCGGTGCCACCCCCGCCCGGGGCACAGTGCAGAACCCCGTGGGCAGGGGCATGGCAGGTGGGGGTCATGTGGGAGGGGACACAGCTCAGGCCATGGCCTTGGCGCAGTGACACATGTTTCCACGGTGACAGACGGGGGGTGCCGAGGGGAGGGTGCCCCAAGAGAAGGTAGTCAGGGCTGGCTTTGCCCAGCTCAAATCTGGGCTCTGCTTAGAAGAGGATGGGGGACAGAGGAATAGAGATGAGGTGGGGACGAGAGGAAAAAAAGCCAACGGGTTCGCTGAGTCCCCGCTATGGACCACCTATGTGCTGGCCTCGCCCAAGGCCAGAGCTTCTCACACGTGGCCACACGGTCTGGGAACACACTTGCTGGGTCTGGAGTGGATCCCAAAGCTGCCCTGTACACGTGCAAAACATCTTCACACTCGTTTTGTCTTTAAAATGAATGCAAAGTTTACATTCTAATCGAGTAAATCTGTTTTCTCTAACATAAAAAGAGAATTTCTTCCAAATCTGAGTGGAAGTCTCACTCCAGGAAGGCAGCCTGTGCCTCCCGCACCCCCTCCATGGCATGTGCTCACAGCCAAGGCACGCACGCCTCAGCGTCAGGAGCAGAGGGGCGTCTCATTCACTGCCCACAGCACCCTTCCAGATTTGGGGGGGGGGCTAACCCATCTGCCAAGGCCACGTGGCCAGTAAAGGCCCGCGCTGGGTCCCAAAGCCCAGGTCCCTCAGAGTTCACAGCAGCAGCTCTCTGAAACAGAACATAGAGCCAGAGAGACCCAGAGAGGGACAGGGACAACAAGACAGATGGAAATGAAGAGGGAGACAAAGCAAGCAAAAGGCAGATGCAGGAGCAGATCGAGGGATGCGGAAAGGGGCCGGCAGGACAGACAGAGCGGGCACGCCCGCATGCCGGACCGACGGGAAGAGAGCCCGACAGGGGCCTGGGTGGGCAGCGCACTCCGCGGCCATTCGCTGCTGGGGTCCGCGC
>NW_006443131.1:1173250-1178250 GCF_000325575.1 Pteropus alecto | reverse complement strand
GGGTCGGGGCAGGTGCGCGCGCCGCACCTCGATGATGTCGGCGTTGGTGCGGCTCTCGTGGGGCTCGTTGTACTCCGTGTACTTGAGCAGCACCTTGTCCATGTCGGTGCTGGCGTACTGGAACAGCTTGTTGGAGTGGTTGAAGATGATGAGGGCGATCTCGCAGTCGCACAGCACGCTCAGCTCGTAGGCCTTCTTCATCAGCCCGAACTTCCGCTTGGTGAACGTCACCTGCCGGGACGCGTCCGTGAGCAGCCGGCTCTGGCTGCGCCGAGGCCCGCCCGGAGCCCCCACCTCAGGGTGACGGCACAGGCCAGCGGCCCTCTGCCCACACGTGGCCGCTCAGAGCCCACAGCAGGCGCACTGGGGGCGGAGCATTCAAGTGGACGGACCTCCAGGTCTCTGTGCTGGGGCCATAACAAGGTCCGGGAAGGAGAATGGATGGGCGCCCCCTCTCCGCCCGGGGTTGGAAAAGAGAAAGATTCATCTCTGGAAAGGGGGGTTACCCGGGTGTGGCCTCAGGCTGCATATGGCTCGTGTGCAGGGGCGCAGGTCTGCCTGGTGGCAGCAGAAGTCCTGGGACACAAGGAGGTGGGGTCCCCTTCTCCCAACGCAGCCTTTCCTCTTCCGTAATAGCCTCGAGCCCCCTTCCTCCAGGAAGCCCTCCCGGAGTGGCTACGAGGAGGGGGCGCAGAGGCCGGCTCCCTGCCCTGCTCCACCCCGTGCACCTCCAGGTTGTCCTCACCTGTCGGTTCCGCTCATCGGTGATTCGCTGGATCTGAATCTTTTTCCTCCCCATCTTCTCTGGGGGTCCTCAGTGCTAGAAAGCGGAGGGGATCGCTGGGCGGTGGTCTTGGCACGCCTCACGCTGTGCTCATGAGCGGTCTGGGGCCAGCGCTCAGTTCATGGTCTGCAGGATACCTCCCACACAGCCTCCTGGCGGGGGTCAGGAGAGGACGGTCAGCCCCGCTCCTCGGGCATCACGGCCAGGCCCACAGCAGCCCTGACACAGGCTGGCAGTGGCTGAGCCCCATCCTCAAAATGGGGACATGGTGGCATGGGGACGGCATGCCACGGCCAGGCACAGCCGCACCTCACGCAAGTCCCAGCCCCCGCCCACAGGCTGCTGCGGCCCTCAGCCCCCAGGTCAGCGAGCACTGGCTTCTAAGGGGCTTAGAGACCGCCCAGCCCCTCCTCCGCCCGGACCCCACCGAGTACAGACACCCGGCTGGCCGGCAGCTCCTCTGGCCTAGAATCGTGGCTGCCGCTCAGGAGGCGGTTCAGAGGCTGTGCCGCGTAAACCCCGCCAAGTTTGCCGACGGCTGGCATGGGGTGCCTGGTGCCACAATGGGGCGTCTGTGCCCTGGCTCCAGAACACAGCAGAGCAGATCACACCCGCTCCCAGGACCCCCTCCTCAACCAGAGTGCTGGGTACCCGCCCGCTTTCCTCAGTGGGCTCAGCCGGCAAGTCGGGCATGAAGAAAGGGTTCTGTGGCTATAAACAAACAAACCGGCCCTACGGACCAAAGGCTGGCTTTTTTTTTTTTCTATAAAAAGCCAAATAATAAATATTTCAGGCTCTGTGGGCCATACGGCCTCTGTTGTCGCTGGTCAACTCTGTCGCTGCAGGACAGAAGCTGCAAACACACGTGGACGAGGGAGGCCATCCCCGAGTGAGGCCGGGCTCGCACGGACGGGCAGGGGCCAGCGTGCCGACTCTGCTCTAGAGGAACGGGCCATGTCTGGAACCCGAGCCCAGTCTCAGTGGCGCTCCCCAGCCTTGTCCCCTTGCGACACAGAGAAAACACACTGAAGTCCGCGAGGAGGCCATGGGCAGCCGGGGCCAGTGGACACCAGGTGGGGACCCTGCCTCGGTCTGCCTGTCGCCCCACGAGGCCCACCGGTCCAGGAGCTCAGATGCCAGGGATGGGGAGGGTGGGGAGCCGGGTCGCCCTGGCTCCCAGTTCCAGGGACCTTTGCGTCAGGGGACACCTGCTGGGTGGTGCTGGGGGGCAGCAGCAGGCACAGCCCGCGCTTTCTACAGCCTCTTCACGGAGTCCAGCACCCCCCTCCCGCCGAGCACCTGCCGGACCCTGCGGTGGGGTCCAGGGAGGCGGGCTCTCACCTCCTCCCACGAACCTGGGCAGAGGTGTCCCTGCATGTTTGATGACAGGACCCCTGTAATTAGGAAGCCCCCGGCCCAGCCCGAGGGTCCCCCAGTGGGCCCCAACGTCCAGCCTCATACCGTAGCTATGGGGAGGGCAGGCGGGGAGTCCGGGGACCTGGGGGGAACCAGGAATGCGCCTCCACACCCGGCCCCCGGCCCAGGAGTTCGGCCCCCTGCCTCCCAGTGCACCACAAGGCTGTGCTCCCTAGAGCGGAAGCGGCCCGGCTTGGCAGGGGAGGTGGGGAGGGCACGCTGAGGGCCGGGCGGCTACGGAGGACTTTGCCGTGGGATTCTCTGGCCAGTCGGCCCTGGAAAGCCCCAGCCAGGCGTGAATGCGGTCACTGGGTGCCCCTCTGTGTGGCATCCACCCGCCCTCCCCGCCTCGCCCCTCCTGCTCAGGAGCAGACTCTGGCTGAGGCGCGACCTCTCTCAGCTCATGGCCAACTCCACGTCGCCCTCCAAGTTGGGAGAGAGCTCCTCTCAGCTCTCGGGACCCTCGGGACCCTCGGACGAGGCATTCTTACAAGCGGAGCGCACTCCTCTGCCCCCCAGCGGTCTCCCCTCAGGGTGCTGTCCTTCCTGCTCCAGCGCTTACATGGCTGCCCATCACCTCGGCTCTGTGCTTCTACTCGCTGCCTGGCTCCCCAGGACACTGAAGCTTCCGAGGCTGGACCACTCGCCCCCGTCCCACCCTCCACCCCGTGAGAGGTGCTCGGAAGCAGCTGGAAGGAAGTGAGGCCTGTCCATCTTCCTGACCCTGTGAGGAATCCTCCCCGCAGCCTAACTTCCATCTCCTGCTGCAGCGCCGGCGCCCGCCGTCTCCCCGATGCTCGTCCGCCTGGATGGCATCTCCCCTCCAACCACCACTGCCTCTCTGGTCCTCCACCCTCCCTACCCTCGGCTTGGCTGGTACAGAGGGCGAGACTCTCAAGTCTTCTGAGGAGCGGCCCTGAGCACATGGAGATGGAGAGGATGGGGTTGCTCAGGCAACTGTCGCCTGGCAACCAGCTCCCTGGCTGATCTCCTGCACCGCCCCCCCACCCCCGCCTCATGCTGGGGGAGCGGGGATGAGTGAGGGATCAGGGCTGAGAAGACAGGGAAGCCAGTGATCCACCGAGCTTCCTGACGGGAAGGTCAGAGCATCATCCATCCCGAGTCCCGCCAAGGTAGCCCAAGCACGTTGCGTAACCCACGCTCCCTGTCCCTCCTACCTGTCGCCGGCTCCGCCAGAGGAGGCGGCGCCCAGCCCAGCTGGCAGCCCTTCCCCTACCTGGCCAGGGCCCCTGCAGGGCTGCGTACCGTCTCCCCCTCTGCCCTCTGCCCTGCGTCTCCACAGTTTGAGAAAGCCCTGGGTCAGCATCGGGGCCTCAGCCCTGACTTGGGAAGAGAAGGCGGCCAGGGCACAAAGGGCCCTGTGCTGACCTGTCCCAAGCACGGAGGTCTGTCCTGTCTAAGCGCCCCTCCCGCACAGTCAGGGAGGTTTTGAGGAACACCTGGGCCTCCCTAATTAGCCCTCTGCTTAGTTACCGCACCAACTGCCGGGAGCCAGAGGCCTTGGCATCTGCTCTCCAGATGTGTCTGCTCTCCGGCCTGCCCGGGCTCCATCCTCTGCTGCTCCCCTGCCCCTCTGCTCGGAAGCCCTCCCAGATGACCTGGCTTTCGGCCCCTTCTCCTGGAGCCCAAGGCCTGGGAGAGCTTAGGGCTGCCACGGAGGACAGGGGGCTGCCCGGGATGGCTTTCATGCTCTGATGTCCCCAGGGCGTGCCCAGTCCTGACCTCAAGCCACAGCTATGACTCCTTGGCTGGCAGCATCTGTCACCAAAAGTACCCCCTCGAAGCCTCCTGCTTCTGATTCTGATTCACCCACTGGCAGGGCAGGACAGGGCAGGGTGGACCTCCGGGGTGGGGGTGGGGGCAGGAAGAGGTAGGGCCCTCCGCACAGGGATAGAGGAGCAAAGCGGGGGGGGGGGGGGGCACCTGGGCTGAGCCCAGGGAGGCGGGGACCCGCCTCTGTGGAGGTGGTTGCAGAGAAGCCTGTGCGAATGGGGAGCAGAGGAGATGCGGGGTGGGAGGCTCCCCGCCGACAGCACCCTGGTCAAGGAGGAGGGGCCGAGGGGACCAGAAGGACCCTAGGACGGCCATTTTTCTGAGCTGAACAGACCCCACAGGAACCCGTGGGTTGTATTAACGTGCAAATGAGATGCAAAACGTACCCTGGGGGGGGTCTCAGTTTGGAGGGAGAAACAGCCCCCCCCACCCTCCGCAACACCTCCTGGTACCTGAGCAATATTCAAACTGTTCTCGGGTTTCAGAATGATGCTATCTCAGTTCCTGTGTGAGGGTGGCCTGGGGCCAGTGGGGGCAGCGGTCAGGCCCCCCGGGGTGGTAGTTGTTCCCAGGGAGCCTTCCCAAGGTGACAGGCAGGGGAGGGCTTGCCTCCCCACAGCCCCCACAGCCTTCCACCCAAACCGGCCTCAGTCCCAGACTCAGAGGGACTGGGCACCTGCTGTCAGAGCTGCCAGGCCAGCCGTGGTCCGTGGGGGGCAGGCGCCCAAGGAGGCTGACAGCAGCCCCGCTCCTCCTCGCTTCTCCGGAGAGGAGCCCTCAGCAAGCCAGCCCTCGTCTCTCCCTCCCAGGCTGCGGCCCGGAGGGGCAGGCAGGAGGTGCTGGAGACAGCTGTCACCCTCCTCCCGCCCCTTCCCTGGGGCTGGGCTTCAGGGCATGAAATAAGCAGCAGGCGCTGGGGGAGGGGTGACAATCCAATCCACCTGTCACCCCCACAGTCAGGCGGCCTCAAGCAGCCTGCTCACTAATGAGGGAGGAGGCGTGGGTG
>NW_006443131.1:1163797-1172938 GCF_000325575.1 Pteropus alecto | reverse complement strand
GGGGGGCGGCAGAGGGACAGACACACAGACGCAGGAAGGGAGACAGAGGCGGACAGGGAGAGGCCGGGCACACGGGGGAAGGTGCAGAGGTGGCGGAGACGGCCCCGCCGCCAGGCCTGCGTGTGGGCGCAGCTGCCTCGGTGCCACCCCCGCCCCGAACAGTGGCAGTCCAGCCAGGGGCAGAGTGTGCCCAGGGCCTGGGGCTGCTCTGGGCCCAGCCCCTGCCCTCTGAGGGAGCAGTGCGGCCGGACCAAGGTCCCAAGAGGGGGCAGAGGCGGGGACGAGGCCCGAGGGCCCTCTCAGTCCCCAGGGCACCCAGGGCCCGCAGCCCCTCGGCCTCCCTCCAAGCAGACGTGCTGCGGGGGTCTGGAAGACAGGCCGAAGGTGGCCGCTGCCCCAAACGCCAGGTTCACAGCCCCGGGGAGCACACGGGGAGCCCTGCCTTCGCCCACGCTGTGCTGGTCCTGAAGTGGGCATGGCGCCTCTGAGCCTGAGCACGGGCCGGGCGGGGTCTCTCCACTGCCCCCTCCCTTGCCCCAGCCGGATTCTCACCCCAGCCTGCTTCCTGGCGGCTCTCTCTGCCCCCCAGTCTCTCTGCATTCACCCCAGAGTTCTCCTATGGCTGTTCTCAGAGGCGCAGGCGGCCCCCACCCCACCCGCCTCCCTCCGAAGTTGTCTGGCAGGCTCAGGACCCAAACCCCCGGTTCCCACCACCCTTCCCTCCCTTGGGACTCCCCTCCCCCAGCCCAACAGCCTCAGGGTTGGGCAGGGGCTATTTTTAGCCTGGGCACTGAGCTAATTTTAACTCACCCACAAGGGGCCTGGGGGCGGGCTGCCGGGCTGGGGGGCCGGGGAAGGGCAGTCAGGAAGACTGGCCTGCCGCAGGGGTGGTCTCAGGTCCCATGCGCCCTGGGAGAGCCAGTGGAGGCGGCACCGCAGCCTCAGCTGGAGGGACAGGAACCGTGTGGGGGCCAGGCCGGGAGCCCGCCCTCCCGCTTCCGACGGACAGCTCTCGGCCCCGCCCTGGGCTTCCTGCCCTCTCCTCCTTGGCAGGTCTCCTGGGATGGGGTCATCTTGTTCTCAGCCCAGATGCCTGTCCGGTGAGGGTCCGTCTCCCGAGCCTCCTCTGCTGCCTCCCCACCCGGCCCGTCCGTCCTGAAGCAGCTGTGAGGCTGTGTGTCCCCCAGTTTCCCGCACCCCTGCCCCAGCTCTGGCCTCCCCTCGAGTTCTTGGAGCTACCCAGCTGGATCTCGGGAAGAACTTGGGGCAACGGCAGACTGAATCCTAGTAGAAAGGGGTGGGTGAGGTCCCAGGGAAGCAGCGGGGCTCTGGGTGGGGAGTCTGGATACCCAGTTTCTAGTCCCTGCTTTGGCCTAAGTCACTGTGTAACCTTGACCAAGTCACTGCCGGTCTGGGCAGTGCCCGCTGGCCTGCATCCTGGGTCGGTGGGGCAGACTGGTCCCCAGGTGCCCGTCCAGCCCAGACACACGGTTCCTGTGCTCTTCAGAGGCCCAACGAAAGGGAGCTCAGGACTCCAGGGACAGGTGACGGCAGAGATGGCCTGGTCGGGTCCACTGTCCTCCGGTTTAACTAAGAGAGGAGGGCATCGCGGAGGCCAGAGAGCGTGGGGAGGGGCTAAAGAGAGAGGTGCTTTCTCGACAGGAACCCCCACGACCCACAGCCGAGGCTGGCGGAGGCTCACGCCAGCCAGGGCAAGGTCCAGGTGGGGCCCGGGCAGACGGGTCTCCCCACCCTCTCTCACTGGACCGCCTGGCAGACCCAGGGCTGGGATCCTGGGTTAGGAGTAAACCGGCCCAAGGTCACTGTCATGGTCGTCAGGGGGGCCTGTCCTGGACCCCGAGCCTAAGCCTGGCTTCGTGCCTGGCAGGTGGCATCTGCTGTGCACACAAGGGTTTGCACGGTGTCTTGGACCTTGTTCCATCGGCTCAGCCTCCCACTCCAGAGTCTGGGCCACCTCAGCACTGAGGGACCTGAGGGGAGCTCCGGGTCCCGGCCTCGCCCCCCAGAGTGTGTCCCTGAACCCACAAACCCGCCCGGGGCACCGCTTGGCATGCTTATCCAGTCGGTGCTCCACTGGGGTCCAGGGCCTTGGCAGGGCGGGGGGCGCAGTCACAAGGGGTTAGTAAGCCACACAGCCCAGGGATCTGGTGCGACTCGGGGTGAGCCTTGAGGCTCCTCAGGAGAACCCCACTCCCACCCTGGTGCTGAGGCTGGGCAGCGGGAGGGCAGGTGGGTGGTCCCTGCCCCCACCTCCATCCTCACTTGTAAAACCCAGTCCCAAGAGTGCCGAGTGGGGGGAGATGGCCTAGCAAGGAAGGCGAGGGACAAGGACAGGGAGGACTCCCCAGGGCAGAGCAGTCTTGGGGCTCAAATCTGCTTGTCAGAGCCATCTGACCAGGCACGGGCAGTTGGCAGCGTGCAGTGGCCCCAGCATGACACTCCGGCCAGCAGGGCTGGGAGACGACCAGTCCATGCCCACCTGGCAGAGGGCAGACGACCCGGTCTGTGCGTGTCCAGCCATCCTCGGAAAGGGTGGGGCCCAGCAGGGGTCTCCAGTCCCGGGGGGTCCTCGCTGCCGTCTGACCACCATCACCCCCACTGCAGCCCGAGCCACTCAGTCCTCCGGGCGCGGGTGGCGGCCGGGGCCTGGCCCCCAGAGCCTCGCCAAGGAGAGGCGGGGGCAGTTGGGACGGTTGCTGTGCTGCCTCCCCTCCCCACCCAACTTCCCTCTGGGGTCTCAGGAGACAGAAGTGAAAGTGGCAGCTGGGGCCCCGGGGGCGGGCTGGCCCCACAGCCGTTGGGGTGAGCTTCACGACACCTACAGACGGGGTGCTGGGTCTGGGCTGCCTGCCTTTGTGGCGGGTGGGCTGCTGGTTAGAGCGGGGAGGGGCTTCGCAGGGACCGGGTCGGGTAGCCACGGAGTGGCCCTGCGGGCAGGGAAGAGCAGGCAGCAGCCTGCTCAGCGGTGTCCTGCCTTGCAGGGCACTGGGCTGTCCCGGCCCCAGCAGTGACATCCGCTGCCCAGCGCGGAAGGGACGGCTGCCTGGCTGGGACACACAAGGCGGGTCTGGGCCGGGCTGCTGGGGTGCTGCCTGCGGCAGGGAGGGGCCCCCGATGGAGGGGAAGGGGGATGATCCGAGGGCGCTGTATCCACCCATGGTGGCTGCCAGGGCCAGAAAGAGGCCAATCCTATCAGAGCGGGCAGATGCTCCCTGAGCCACCCGACCTCGCGAAGCCCCGCGGACTTAGGGGGCCACTCAGGGTACGGCTGGGTCTCCTGACCCGAGGATGGCCCTCTAAGCCCCTGGCCGGGGAGGGCGGGAGCCTGGCTGCCTGGTCCGCTGAGGCTGGCCCGGCAGCTCCCACGGGATTAGCTGCCGCTTCTAGGAAGGTGCCAGGTGAGGCTGAGGTGCCAGCCAAACGGAGGGGTGCGGCGGCAGTGGAGCCCTGCACACGGCCAGGCAGGCACTCGCCTCCAGCCTGATGGCTGGCCCTCACCAGCTCCAGCTCCTCCAGGAGGTGTGGACCCCGAGACCCCTGCCAGCCAGGACCCCTGCCCACCACGCCCTCCTCGCCATCACGGGGTCAGCAGCTGTCCGCAGAACGAGTGGGAAGCCCCGCCCTCTGCCACACTCATAACCAGGGCCTGCACCAGGGAGCAGGTGAGGGCCCAGAGGTCCCTCCTCTCCCCTCCCCGTCAGCGCCCCAGCCCTGGGCTGACAGGTGGACGAGACAAGAGGGAGCAGCTGGTCCAGGACACCTGTCCCCACCCAGTCAGCCAGGGGGCCCACGGGCCTGCCACGGGGTACACACAGGGCAGTCGCCAGAGCCACAGGCCGTGTGGGGCTCAGGAAGGGGGCTCAGAGGTCAACAGAGGTGAGACCCCCGGGAAGGCCTGAGGCACGCTTGCAAGACTGGCCCTTCCTCCTGCCCCCGGCTGCCAGGCCCCAGCAAGCACACGGCCGGGCTTCAGGGAGGACTCGAGGTCCGCGGTCATCTGCTGTCTCCCTGAGCTGCGGGACTAGCTCTCTCTGCTGTTCCCGACCCTCAGCCCCAAGTCTGTGGGGGCGGGGAACCGTGAGCATGCACCGGGGAGGGGGACCCGGGGGCACTGGGGTGTGGGGTGAGGGGTCTCAGGCCAGGACAGCTGTCCGGGGCACGGGGACTGCGCTCAGCTTTCCAAGCCCATCCCCGTTCAGACTGGGCCCTGGGCCTGGGGGTCCCCTCAGGGCCTCCACAATCGCCCCTACCCCCTGCCACACACACACACACACAGGTGCGTGCCAAGTCCCACCCGGGGCACTGCCCGCCCCCACCCACCTGCTGGGGAGCTGCCTCAGCAGGCAAGTCCTAAGGAAAGAGGCACCCTCTTTCTGAGCTTCCACCTGCCCTGCGCTCCCCACTGAACCCCCTTCCCTTCCTAGGCATCTCTCCCATCTAGAAACAAAAAGCGACTCAGCTGGGCAGGGACTCGCCCCAGGCCCCTGGGGCTCAGAAGCAGACAGGGGCTGCCCGCTGGGTACAGGGGGGTCAAGGCACACACCTGCAGCGGGCCAACCCTTCGGGCCTGGGGGCTGACAGGCTCGGCAGGGACTCTGGCCTCCAGACAGGGTGCTCCTGTGGCCCAAGTCCCTCTCAGCCACCTCTGTGACAGCTCGAGGGGGTGCCAGGCCCCAGGGGCAGGCTGAGAGTGTCACTCACCCCGGCTCTGGGGCTCGCCCCACACCGCCATCAGAAAACACCTCAGGGAATCCACATGCTCCCCACCACCTGCCACCAAACTGCCACCCTCTGTCCTCTCCCAGGGGTTCCTGTCAAGACCACCGCTCCCTTCACGCTCCCCCCTCCTCCTCCAGGGCCCCCGCCCCAGTCCCACCAACCCCTGGCGGGCAGGACCCTGCCCTTGGCCTCAGACTACGGCCTTGACCCCTCCTCATGGGGAAGCTTGAGCAAGTCTGTGCAACCTCTGCCCAGTTTCCCCAGCCACAGAAGAGAAATAAATGAGGCTCCACACGCTTCTGTGCCCCGCACAGCGCTCGACACACACAGACACACATGGAGGCGCCTGCCGCCGGCCCCCCGGGATCTCACGAGCTCTAGCTTTCAGTCTGCAAAGCACATGTGAAAATGGGGTGAGTGGGTAAAGCTCTCTCAACCAGGGGCAAAAATGCTCCTCTAAGTACTTCCCTGGTCTGCCCAGCTCCCAGGGGAGTAGCCGGAGCACCCAGCCAGAGGCGCCAGGCCAAGGTCACTGACAGGCCTGGAGCCTAGCACCTCCTGGGAGGGTGAGTTTAAATGAGTAAATATGGTCCCGCCTGGGTGTGGCCAGCAACAGGCCAGAGCTCCGGACAGGCCGCTCCCCTCCCAGCCTGCAGCAGAAGGGCGTGGAGGTGGAACAGTGGGGACCACTGTCACCCCCCCCAGGCCGTCGGGGTCCTATGCAGAGTCCACAAGTGCATCCCCTGTCTCCACGCCTGGCTAGAAGCAGGGCTGGGCCTCCGGGAAGGGCAGCCTGTGGCCGCAGCCTCAGAAGGAGGAAAGGTCAGATGCAAAGGGCCCTGGGGATCACCCGAGCCGGGGGGTCCGCCCCACGACGCCTGGGGGCTCAGCTGCAACCCTGACACCTCAGATGACCGGGCTCATCGGGGTGACTGGGAAGGACAAGCGAGGCCGGTGACAAGTCACCAACACACCCAGGCGCCCTGATCACCACAAGGCCCAGTGAGACTCCTGTGCATCTGGGAAGCTGACTTGTCCAAGGACACACGGTCAGCGAGGGGCCGGGGCAGGCTAAGCCGGGGCCACAGACAGGGGTACGTGGGGGAGGTGGGGGCGTAGGGGATGTAAGTCAGCCCGGCTCCGTGCTCTGGGTCTGCCCACTTGTGGTCTGGCCCCCGGGCCCCTGCTCCAGGCCCCGCTTCTCTCTCCTGAGCTCCTGCGTGCCCTCCGGGTCTGGCCTCCAGCCCCCCCCACGTGTCCGCAGTCTGCAATCCTTTAATCACCTTTGCCACTCAGCACCCCCACCCAACCCCCCCAGGGTGGCAGCTGCTCCGTGGGTCCTACACACGCGTGTGCATGCGCTGCACACCTCACGCATGTGCGCCATTAAATGCTGGGGGCCTGCCAGGTGCATGCAGGGATGCCCGTCTGCACAGACCCCTGCACACCCCCAGCTGGGGGCCAGGAGTCTGCAGGCTGCCACACCACAGCTCCAAACCGCCTTTCCTCAGGGTGCTGTCAGCCCCTGGCAGGGGGGTGGCGGGGGTGGGGGGGGACAAATGTTCCAGGAGCCAAAAACTGCTCCATTCCCACTAGGCCAAAGTTCAAGGCCTTTCAGCAGAGCCACCAGGAGCTACTGAAGAAGAAGGTGCTGTGAGGGCCCCTTTTTCCCAGGCCAGGTCAGGGCCACCGGCCTCTCCCCCTTCTGGCTCCACTGGGCAGTTCTGAGGTCCAAGCCTGCTCTGCCTGCCGCGGCTGGTGACAGACAGAACAACATCAGCCACAACACAGCAGGCGTCCGGCTTCCAGGACAGAGCTCCTAGCACCTAGCACCTCTCCCTCCCCCATGAGTAAGTCGCCAAACTGGGACAGAAGGACAGACACTTGGCTGGACTCCGACCCCATGACTGGCTCATAAAAGCCACCGGCGATTACATGGATGCTGCAGCGAGGCTGGCCCGCCACCTCTTCCTCCCTGGAAAGGGAGATAATTGCCTCCGACCAGCTGGCCTCGAAAAGCCTGAGGAGCCCCGGCCATGGTCCCAAGGGGTGTGGAGAACCTGCCACCATAGTGTGACGAGACCCCAATTCTGACCCCTGGGGACAGGCTCTAGGCCCACGTCTGACCCTCACAGCCAGCGACAGAACCTGGTGTGCCTGAGAGGTCGAGGCCTCTCTCAGCCCCTCACCAACCCCTCCAGTAAGGTCGCCACCCTCCGGGCCAGAGGGGCAGAGAAGTGAGCCTGGCTCCAGATGCAGGGGGTGGGGGGCACTGCTGGGCTCGCCCACTGGTCTTTGGCCCCCCCTTGCCCCCTCAGAAGTGCATAAGCGGTGGCAAAGTGTTTGACACAGGGCCCACCCGCACCAAGCCAGCACCAACGCAGCACCAAGATTTCAGACCCAGTGCCCACCAGGGTGGGGAGGGGCCCAGGTGGCCAGGAGAAGGCAGACAGGATGAGCAAAGGGCCAGGGGCGCCCAGAGCCGAGGCCACCCAGGGCAGGGTCAGAGGGGGGCGGGAGGGCCTAGGTCCCCATTAATGAGTCTAAGCCCAAGGCGTCCCCTCCTGTCCCCATCAGGGGCCTCCCCCAGCCTCCTTGCTCCTGCAGCCCCCACCTGGGAGTCCACCCGCCACCTTCTCAGACCCTCATCACACTTCCCAAGAAAGACTCAGGGAAGATTTAAAAAAACGGAAAAGAAAAACCTGCCGGCGAGAGATTATGTAACAGCAGCCAGAGAGACTATCGCATCTCCCGACCTGCGAGGGGAGCCAGCGGCCGAGAGGCGCAGAGCCGGGAAGCCCAGGCCCCCAGGGCAGGGGTGGCAGGTACGAATGGGGACAACGGGCAGCACCCGCCACCTCCCCTGTCTCCCACCACTCTACGCCAGGCCCCGGGTACAGCAGACAGAAGCTCGAGCCCAGCCTCCCGAGCCCATCCCCCGCCACGAGGGCTGTGACGCCTGGGTGCTGCTTCTCCCGTGGGACCAGGGCCTCCCAGAGCAAGGAGCCCATCTCCCCGGCCAGGGTCTCTCCACCATGAAGCCGGGCCTGAAGGAGGGGCAGCTGGGCCAAAATCCTGACACGGATTTGCTGTGTGGGCGATCGCAGGTTAGAAAGCTCACCCTCTCTGGTCTCTAAAGGCGTGTGAGTGAAAGCTCCTCCCTCCCGAGGGCCACCAGAGACCCCTCCCCTTACACACACTCACACACACCAGGTGTGTTGGGGCAGGGGAGTTACAACAAAGAACATGACCACTGAGACCCAAGAGCCCGACTGCCCGTGCTGGGGGGAGGGGGAGAGCGACACGGAGTCACCCAGGAGAAACAGGTCCTCGGCCACCCCACTCTGACCCACTCCACCCCCACCTCTTGCCCGACACTGGGAAGCCACAGGAAGGAAATTCATTCCCAGGCTGGGCCGTGGGAGCCGGGACGGCCAGGGTGAGACCTGGGGCGGGCGTGAGCCGTGGCCACAGGCGGGTAGACACTGACATGTGCCTTTTTCATTCTCTCCTTGACCACGGTGGCTTCCCTGTTAGGGATGTGGAGGGGAGGGAGGCGGAAAGCTCCCTAACTTCTAAACACCCAGCCTAGTGCTCCCCTCCTATCTTGAGGCCAGAGCAGCCCAAGGTCACTACCCCAGACCGCGGATTCCCATAGTCCAGGCTGGTCCCTGAAATGCCTAGGCCACCCATAGAGGGGATGGCGGAGAGGTTGGGGCTGGTGGGGGTGGGCCAGCCCCCAACCAAGAAACCAGGCCTACAAGGAGACCTCAAAAAGGGGGCCGGGCACAGAGAAGGGGACACAGGATCCACCCACTGTACCCTCCCCCAACCCATCAACAATGTACTGCTTAAGGGGACACAGAGAGCCTCCTACTCGTAAGGACAACCTGGGATAAGCCAGTGGGTGGCTCCCAGCCTGCCCACACCCCGGAGCCCTCCTTCCGGAGAGACCTCAGGAGGCTGTGAAGGAGCACAGAATCGCTGGGGGGGCGGGGGGCCGGAGAGGCGCCCCTTCCCCAGTCTCTGCAAGACCCACACCTGACAGCGTGGGGCTGGCACTGGGGAGACAGGCTTTACCATCTCCGCCTCTTGGCTCCCCTCTCTGAAAGCCCGCGCCGCGCTCCCCAGACCCCCCGCCCCGGCCCAGTTCAGTCGCCCTAGGTGGAAAGAGGGGTTGGCGAACTCTTGCCCAGATGCTGAACAGCTGCAAACTTCTGGCTGGGGGTTCTTCAGCTGGGGCAGCTGACGAACCCCATCGGGGGGCTCGGAAGCGGGCCAGGAGGTCCCAAGGAAGGGTCCTGCCTGCCCGCCTCGTGGTGACTCCGCGTCCCAACTTCGCAGGCCCCGGCGAACCCGGCCCCGGACACACGCACACTCGCACACCCCAACCCACCACCT
>NW_006443131.1:1157350-1162697 GCF_000325575.1 Pteropus alecto | reverse complement strand
CGGCCCGGAGGGAGGAGGCAGGGACGCGGCGAGGCGGAGTCGGGGGGCGAGACCCAGAGGCCTTTGAAGGGATCGGCCCGCGCCCCTGCTGCCCCCGCGGAGGTCGCGGACGGCCGCCCGGCCCCGCTGCCACCGTGCGCTTAAGGAGGGCCTTTCCGGGGAGGTGACGTGCGCCGTGCGCCCTCTCTCTCACACACACACACATACACACACGCGCGCGCACACACGCGCACACACACGCACGCTACCCCGACAGCTCCCCCCAAGCCCCAGGAGAGTGGGGAGGTTAGAGTCTAAACAGATAAATTAAGGGTAGACGCTAAGTGGTGAAAAGATTCCATCTCTCCCACTTAGTGTGTGCCGAAGCCCCCACTTAAAGGGACACGTTCATTTCTGGGGGTTACCTGGGAGCTCGTTTGCTCCCCCTACCTGTGACAGGCCCCCTTCCCTACCCGGGCCTGGCTCGGCAGACGCCCAGCAATTTAAAGCGACAGCTCATAGTTCTTGGGTGACCTAATCCCCAGTGCCTGCGGCCCCAGAGCACTTAGAGCCAACCCGGGCAATTTAAAGGGGCGGGACCCTAATTTCCCCCAGCACAGGAGACGCCCCAAAGCATCTTATTAAAGAAGCAGTAGTAACCCTTAAAAAAATAATACAAAATTCAAAAATTTCTGGTTGCTCTAGAGTGCGGCAAATCTTAGGTGCCCTCCAACGAGAGTGTGGGTGCCATGCCTACTGGCCAACTGCCCCATCAGACTTCCTCTCCAGCATCTCTGTTACCTCTAAATTCTGTGTTCTGCCTGGGGCTTGAGGAAATGATGGAATAATCTGGCTTAGAGCTCAAAGAACCTTGCAGAACGGAAGGGAACTCAGTCCTTCCTACACCCTGATGTCTGTCCGGCTGTGACTGATTTACTGGACAAAGACTTGATTCGGGTTAAGTGCTGAAGAGACTAGTATATGCAGAGAAAGACCAAAATGTCCGTGATGGGCAGCATTGACGTGGGCGTGGTCAGGCCGCCCTGGGTTCACACCTTTATTCCACCGTTTACTAAACGGACACAGGGCCTTTGTGTGTGAAATGGAGATGGTGCTACCAGTACCTGACTCACAAATTTGGCGTGAAGATTAAATTAGTCCATAAGAGGAGACTGCTAAGAACAGTGCTTCACGCTGCATAATAACTCAAGGTCCGGACTGCAAAGACCCCCTGCAGGCTCATTATCCCATGTAAGTGTCGAAGGAGGCAACTCAGTGGGCTTGCTCTGCAAACAACTTGGAGGCTTATGTGTATGTCCTAAGAAGGGGGCCAGCAGGCTGCTATGGCCTCGGCCTGTTTCCAACCTTTGCACCTGACCCCTCCTTCAGGAAACCTGATTGAAACAGTGTCCCACTTTGTCCCCAAATGCAGCTTCTTAGTTCCCTGTCAGACCTGGGAGACGGGGCCCCAGCCCCAGAAGATGCCGTCGGTTTCCCCTGCCAGGCACGACTAGCTGGCCTGAAGGACCTCAGGGCAGGCAAGGGAAACCCAACCGCCCTGTCCCCAAGCGCTCGGAGAAGAACGGAGCCTTGTGCCAGGCCTGGGGCTGTGGCAGTAGCAGGATGGGAAAGTGGCCCCCCCCCTCAAGTGGGGAACCTCCCCTCACTTGTGGCCTCTATTTTTAGTGCTTCCCCAGGCTAGAGCTGGAGAAACCGTTTAGTCATCAGGGTGTTTATTTTCCGGCTGTTTCCGACGTCGGGAAGCAGAATGTTGAGACTGGAGAGGCTGAGGGATGCTGGAAAAGACTCCTTAGGAGCAGGCCTGGGAACAGCCCCAGACCCCGGGGTCCCAGGTCACAGAAAAAGCCAAAGCGTGCAGGGGCGGCCAGATCCCCAGGGGACCGAGAAAGCCAGGTTCTCAGCCAGCCTCCAGTTTTGAGGCTCTCTAAGCCAGAGACCCCTCTAGGCTAGCTGTAATAGAAGGATTTTCTGAAAAACACAAGCAGCCCTTGAACAAATTCTGGCCCAGGGCCGACTCCCCGAAACCCCCTCCCCAACCTCCTACAGATCTGTGCCGTCAGCCTCCCGCCAACCACAGCTCCAGCCAATCTCGAGCCGGAGGCAGGCTTGCCAGGGCTGTGATTGGCCAGTTGGTCCTCCCTGCCTTGGAATGTTGGGTCCTTAACAAAGGAATGAGGAAGGAAGGTGAGTCACCTGGGAGGGTGTTAAAGGGCCAGGAGCCAGAAAGAGAAAGGAGGACAGGGAAGCGCTCAGCGGGGGAGATGGAGTGTCCTGGACCCTAAGACGTGAAATGATGATTCAGTAAAGAACCGAGTAGGAGAGGGTAGGAGAGGCTGATCCATAGATATTACAAGTGGGAAAGAGGGGACACGCGGGCCGCGGGGGCAGGGAGAGAGGACTTCACGGGAAAAGACGAGGAACAAACGGGAGGCCTTCGCTTCCATGGAGGGCTCGGAAGGGATCCAGGGAGTAATGTTGCTGGAAATTAAACCATAAAGGCATCCGAAAGTGGCTCACTACACCTGTTCTTTCTAGCCCCTGGACTAGCCAACCCACCGTCCTCTAAGTGGAAAATGCCTGAGCAGGCTCAGACGCTTGGCTCTCATTTTTGCTTCTCCCCTTCTGGCTACCAACCCATCTTTCCTAGAGAAAAGTCATCGAACAGCCCGAAGTTGCTGTAAAATCCCACAGGAATCAGAAGGACACCCGAAGTATCTGTCCGCTCCCCCGTACAGTGTCATCTTTGTAAGTCTATATGGCAACGCGACATCGGCAGCCGCCTTTGTTCACGCTCCCCAGGCATCCCTAGTTCACCCCGATTTGGAAAGCTCTTCCTCACCCCAAGGCCGCCTCTCCCTGCCCTTGCACCGTAACTGAGGA
This sequence comes from Pteropus alecto, assembly GCF_000325575.1. Lineage (NCBI taxonomy): Eukaryota > Metazoa > Chordata > Mammalia > Chiroptera > Pteropodidae > Pteropus > Pteropus alecto. The sequence goes on along the minus strand of NW_006443131.1, from coordinate 1,159,817 downwards.
GCCATCGCTGCTGCTGCGGCCTCTGCCTGGAAGCTTGGTGACCCCTCTCACCCTCCTACGGTCCCCTGGACAAGCCCTGCCCTCCACCTCCGTCTGATCTGAGTCTGATCTGATCCTTCTTCCAGGTTTGGTGACCCCAGCACATGCTCCGACGTCTTCCCCCACCTTCCCTCCTGCTTGTGAGGGCAAGGGCCCTCCGCTGGTGATGCTTGTGCGTCCTGTGACGCTGCTTGTGCACTGTGCTCTGTACTCTGCACACGACCCCATCAGCACGTGCCGTCTTGCACTGATGCTTTGGGTTTCTCATTGACTCCTCTCTTCCAGGTCCTGAGCTCGAGGGCAGTAGGGTAACTCCGCCTGGGTGTTCAGGGTGTTGCAGGGCCTGGCCCGGAATGCGCACAGCAAACGTGTTACATGAATCTGCGAGTGTGTGTGTGTGTGTGTGTGTGTGTGTGTGTGTAACTGTGTATCTGGGTTAAGATTATAAAGACCTCACTGAACACCTCGATCTTTTCATTGATAACTGTGCTACCCCAAGAATCGGTCTCCTATCTGGGGTTCCAGACAAGTCCCACTGGCCAGAGGCAGGGGGGCGGAGTTAGGCAGAAAGCTGTGCCCCAAGCCCAGGGCCAGGGTGCCAGGGGCCAGGCCAGGGGCAAAGGGCACAGGCCCCACCCTGGAACTGAAAGGGGCAGGGAAGGGGTGCCAAAGCCGGGTCCTAGGTCAGTGCCCCCCCCCATGAGTTCCCTGCCCCCGGCTGGGCAGGATGTGGTGGCAGCTGCAGGAGGGTGGGCAGGATGTGGGGGTGGGGGCAGCTGAAACGGAGCCTGACTATCGTCTCCCCAGCTCCTCCCTTCTGCCCCCCCCATCCGCCCCCTACAGATCACGTGCTTCCAGCTCGGGCACCGACGGACTATTTCCTTCTTTCCGCGGAAGGACATAATTGACACCGCAAATTCGAGTCACCAGCGACTTGAGCTGTGCCACGCCTTTTTATAGCCCTGTCGTTCAGGACATAAAGTTTGCCAGACACACATTTCTTTAAAGTCCTACCCACTAACCCAGGAATGGCCCCTTTAAATGCAAATGATCGCCTTCTCGCTCTCGCCCCCCACCCCCCATCCCAACTTCGCTCCTCGTGCCCAGACTCCACCAGCTGCCATTGACGTCACGCGTGCGTCAGCGTCGCCAACCCAACCAGACGGCACGTGGGGGGAAGAAGGTGGCCTTAAAGGGCCAGCCGCTTTCGGTCTGCCCTGTTACTGCTGTGCGATTTGGCCTTGAAAAAGAGGAATGAGATGGGGGATGGGGAGAGCTATGGGACAGGAAGACATGCAGGACAGACGTTAGGAAGGACTTCCCAGGGTAGAAGGGCCAGACCTGCCCTGAGATTCCCCAGGTAGCAGGGTGTCTGCGCCCGGAAGACAGACCCAGGGCGAGCTGGACGCTCTGGAGGCACAGGGCACTTGGCGTTGAAGACTGGTCTCTCCTGCATCGCTGCCCAGTGCGTCCACGGTGCAAGGACTCTGTTTGCTTGGTGTCCCCATCACCAAGAGCACAACGTGTCGTGGATGCGCACGTATTTGTAGAATGACTGGAGCCCGGGGCAAAGCCACCTCCCCCAGGAGGGCTCCCTGGTGCCCCCCGAGCGTGCCCAGCACACACCGCCACTGAGACCAGGGCAGTCTCTCGGGAACGCTGGCACGTCAGGGAACTCGCATCTTCCTGCCCTGCTTCAGCGCAGTGGGCAGGAGCGCGTAGCGTGTGACCTTAGTTTCCATAACTGTCAAGTGCGGTTGATGCCGCCAGGCCGCGGACTTGCCGTGACAGCTCCGCAAGGTCCCCGCGTGCTGTCTGCTGGGTCACCGGAGGAGCAGGTTTTCAGACGGCCATGTCCCCACTGAACTGCGAGCTTCTCGGGGCAAGGGCCTTGCGGTACCCGTTTGTCCCCAGCACCAGCACGACGCGAGGCCCATGGCTGGTGCTTTTAAAGTGTTCGGTGAAAGAGCGAATGATTTCAGCGTTTTCTGAAATCTGACCTCTGAACCCAGCCCTGAAGCTGTTACCCAGAGGGAGAAAACACTACAAGTGTCCCTCTCAGTGCCCAGGTCCTGAGCCCCGTGGCGGGGCCTCAGAGCTGGAGGAGGCCCTAAGATCTGCCAGGAACCAAAAGGTTTATGCGAACGAGCCGCCAATGACTGGTCCTCAACGGAGCCCTCCCCGGGGAGACCTGGGCGGGGTGGGCGGGAGGGGTAGGGGGCTCCCCACCTCTCTCCACCCCCAGCTCAGCTGCCCAAACCCAGGAAACTGCCAGGGAAGCAGGACATGAACGGGGAGCGGGAAGAGGGCGCTTCCCGGCCCTCCGGGGTCCCCCGGTCAGACGGTCAGACACTAATCCGTCTCTAGCCTTTCCTTCTCTGGAGCCTTGTCTGCCCCCCGCCAGTTCCTGACCCTGCTCCGCCTCCCA
>NW_006443131.1:1155669-1157189 GCF_000325575.1 Pteropus alecto | reverse complement strand
GGGGAGGAGCATGGGCTTGAGAAGAGCTGGCTGGCAATTAATCTAGTAATCGAGTAATTAAGAGGAATGTGGCCTGGCTGAAGGCAAGAGCGGTAGGCAGGGACAGAGAATAGATACCTGAGGCACTAGGAGGGAACCACCGCCCACCCCCACCCCCTCCACAGCTTCTCCTAGTCAGCTTCGGGCAGGCGGGGGCCCAAGACCTCTCATCACCGGCCGGGGCTCGCCAGGGAGCAGTGGCCGCCTTGTCCTGGGCCGGCCCGTCTTGCAGCCGCCTTCGATCTCATGGGCAATATCTGTCCCCCCCTCTGAAGGAGGAGGGCTGACAAACGACAGAGGGTCTTGCCGTGTGGACGAGAAGGCGGTGCGAGCCCTCTCCGCCCTGGAAGACCAGGGAGGGCGGGGAGACCCTTCTCAGGCTGAGAGCAACCCTGTCAAGCCCAGGAAAAGGGGGTGCGGGTGGGTTTCCCCCACAGGAATCTCTCATAGGCCTCGGTGCTGGCTCCGCCCCCTGCAGGGGTAGGGTGCAGCCCAGGAGCACTCTGTGTTCCAGAAAACCCCAAAATAACCTCCTTCACTGTCCCGCTGCTATTTCTGTCCATCTTGTTTAATTATTCAAGCCCAAGTTGGGGAGTGAGCTATAAAAAGCACTCCTACTTGGGGACCCAGGAGAGCTGGGAGCCTGGCCAGGTTGCGAGAGCAGCAGACAGCAGGGTTTGGGTGAGGTCACTTGGTCCCGCCTCCTGCCTCCTCGGTCCATCTGCCGTTTGCCCGGCTCCCTCTGCTAGAAGGCAGAGTCCAGCCCCCACCAGGCCTCCCTGCGCCCTCATTTCAGCAGCCCTCAACCCCGTCCCCCACCCCCACCCCCGGGAGCCGGGCCCACCCACCTCCCCTCCCTCCGGTCCCTCCCTGCCGTCTCTCCGCTGACTGCCCCCTCGTCCGGCCCGAGCACCCACCCAGCACAGAGGGAGTGGGGGGCAGGGAGTGTAGGTGAAGAGGTCAAGTCGGAGGCGCAGACAGGAAGGCCGGAGGGCGCTCTGTCGGCCGGGGGTTGGGAGCACGGCTGGCAGGCTCTTGCATCGGTCACTGGAGTGAGCCTCTTCAGGGGCTTCTCCTGGGGACTCTGACCTCTAGCTGAGGGGATGGAGGGGAGGTGGCAGGAAGGACTTGCTGTCTTTTCTGGGCCTGGGCCTCTTCTCGTTTGCCGGAAGTCTGAGGCCAGTTTCCGTGGATGCTAGAGGCCAGGGCGGGCTAAGCCAGGAGAGCTGAGGTCGAGGGGTGAGCGGGGTGGGGTGGGAGGGAGGGCCTCTTCTGCGACCCCTCCCACTGCAGGCCTTTCCTAGAAAGGTGGTAACAAGGGGTGTGATCACGGTTGCTATGGCAACGCCCCCCCCCAGCACTTAAAGGGGGGGGTTAAGGGGACCGTTTTGGTGGAGGGGAGACTGGAAGCTACAGGTCGGAGCAGCGGGGGCAGTCCCAGAGACCCGGGGACCACAAATGACCCGGGAGTCCCGGGACGG
>NW_006443131.1:1145582-1154399 GCF_000325575.1 Pteropus alecto | reverse complement strand
CTGAGCAGTTGTGGAGAGTAGAGGAGGGGCCCGAAAGCCTGGAGGCGAACATCGGAGGCTCCAGTCTTTAAGAGGAGGGAGAGATCAGTTTTCAGAACTCCGGGCTTGAGCGCCCACCCACTTTCCGGAAGGTTAGAGAAGGCAGGGATCAGGACCTGGCTGGGGTGCCGACTCCAGGGAGTGGGGGCATCACCTGGGAGACGGAACTGCTGACAGTCAGCCCGCTCGAGACCTGCCGATCGCAGCTTGCGTTTGGGCAAGACTCAGGGGCGATGTGGACGTCCGCGTTTGAGACCGAGAAGCACATGTGTGGCGATGGATGCTAATCAGACGGACGGCGCTGATCGTTTCGCAGTGTCCACACACATCAACCATCGCAGCATGAAGTCATGGGCCGCGCCGGGACGCTCGGCCGCTGACAGACCGCGTGTGCGGGGCTGGTCCCATCAGGTGACGACGGAGCTGAAACGTTTCCATCGGCTAGTGACGTCGGAGCCATGTACTGTCACAACACTGAACACGGCTGCGAGTGAGACGGCGAACAGCTTCCGCGGGTGTGGTGAGGATGGCAGGGGCACCGCCGGGAGCGGGGTTCTGCGGAGCTGACCAGGGAGGAGCGGCTGGAGCTGCACCGGGACCGCACGGCTGAAGCAGGGCCGAGAGAGGACACCACAGGAAGACAAGGACCCCCGAGGAGATGCACAGTGAAGGGCTGAGCGGAAGCCCCCGCGGAACTCGACAAGCGCCTTCGAATGTTTGAAAACACGGACCCCAGCGCCAGGCGGTCCTCACCGACAGAGACATTTGTGATGCGGTATCTGCTCACGAGCCAACCTAGGATGCAAAAACAAACGAAACAAGCAAACCACCAGGGACATATTTCTGAAAAGAGTGACACCTTCTCGAGAAGAGCCCCAGGCTCTTCAGGAGGTGTTCCAGAAGAAACCATTGTCAGCACAGGAGATGACAGCTCCATGCGTATTATTTCCCCGGAAGACCTCACAGGGAGCGAGCGAGGCCAGGGACACAGAAGAGCGGGGTGAGATCTCATTATGGCCACCTTAGAAAGCAGTCGCTACGCTTACTCACCATCCAAGAAATTAAAACCAATCAACGATGCTCTCGCATTTTTCCAATAACAACAATTAACTCAGTTAACACAGTAAAAGTCACGTCCTCTGTACGGGGCCAGACGGGCTAAGCCGTGCTGTGGGGATGTCAAAAGCGGCAGATTCGCCGGGCACGGGCGGATGTCCAGGTCTCAGCAGCTCAACATAATGAGAGTCTCAGTGTCAGACGGAGTCCGTCTCTCCAGGGCGCAACCACCTGGTGACTCAGCTCATGACATGTGTCTCATCGGATTAGCAGGGAGGGCTCTGCTCCACATAGTCATTCAGGGACCCAGGCTGATGGCAGAGGCATCTTCCTGCAGCTGCACCATCCGGAACACCATCTGAAGCACTTAGCAAGAGAAAGGCCAGGGAGTCACGTGTGGGGTTTTCATCGCCAAACCCGGAAGTGACGCACTACACTTCCGCTCACATTTTGTTGGCCCAGACTAGCCATATAGTCCCGCCTAACTTCAAGGGGGCTGGGAGATGTAGCGGGGGAAGTGGGGTTTTGGGCGAGCGTCTCTGCCACACCTCGTAGGGCACCTACAAGGCCACACGTGATGTGTCTTTCTGCCTCCCTCCCGAAGCTTTTCCCCAGATACCCACCTGGCTGACCTCTTCACCTCCTTCAGGCCTCCCGGATGAAACCTCTCCTGGCCACCCCATCTGAATTGCAGCCCACGCCCGTTCCTCTCCTTCACCATGCTGGCCTTCGCTTTTGCCAAGTCACCCATCACTTTTGCCAAGTCACCCGTCACTTTTGACATATCGAAGCATCTGTCTTTCCCTGCCATGCTGTCAGCTCCTTGAGGCCATTGGTCTGTGTCCGCTTTGCTTAATGACGGAGCCTAAGTTCATCTTAGAAGGCGCTTGATAAGTATTTGTCGAAGGGCTGAATTTTTAAAAATATTTGCCGCTTGCAAGGTCGTGGTAAAACCACCACGTCTGTGCCTTCTTAGTGGGGCTATAAATTGGTGCAATAACATTTTAAATAAACTTAATTTTGGAACAGCTTTAAATTCACAGGAAAGTTGTAAAAAAAAAAAAAAAAAACGGTCCAGAGTGTTCCCTGTGTACTCCTCTCTTTCTGTAAGGTGAACATCTTACGTGACACTCGCCAAAACAGAAACGGACGTTAACACATCGGCGTTAACTAAACCCAGAGTTAGTTTGATTTCACTGGTTTTCCCATTAACGTCCTTTTCCCTGTCCTGGACCCCATCCAGGGCACCCCATTGTGCTTGGCCATTCGTATTTTCCCTTTGGAGAAAGGGGCCCCACGTGCCACACCGGAGAGGCAGCTGAGCGGCTCCCAGCCCGGGCACGGGCGGATTCGCGTTGGTTGGCGAGGGTCCGGCTGACTTCTCCCTGGCCCCGGACACGGCCCTAGAGGGACCACGTGCCACTTGCCTCTCCCGCCTGGGCCCTCTGCCTTTCTGCTGCTGGTACAGATTCTCTGGAGGACATTAGGCCACGTGTAAAAAGGTCCCGTATAAAGTACTTACCCTCTGAAGTGGCGACCTCTAGAAATATAGTCCAAGGAAGTAAACACGGGCACGAAGCTTTGGATACAAGGACAAATCAGGACGGAATCTCTTTGAAGGACAAAACCCGGTGCCAAGGAGCTTCAGCAAGTAGGGGTTTGTTGGGGTACACCGAGTAGCACTCAAGGTTGTAAAGAGGGACATGACTTGACCGGGGAGAGGTGACACGCTGACCCCTCTGGGGGCTGCCAGTGCCAGAAGCCGGTGGCCATCTCCCCAGGGTCCTGCCAGCTGGTGACTCGGCTCCCTGGCTTCTGTTCCGGTGCCACCCTAATCCAAATTCCCAAGGCAGAGGGGGCAGGGGCCCAAGGTCTGGGCGGGGGAGGCCCATTCACCACCACGAACCCCACCGTCATGGGGAGCACCGCTCCCTGGAGGAAGACACCCCGAGAGACAGCCACCACGAACAGTTTGCAACACGGCATTCTTCTATGCATCAAAACTTAAATCGTTCAGTCGATCACGTTACAGCGGCCGGATTAAGTAAATTACGGCATATTCTATTTAATGTAAGAAAATGTGTATGATGGTAAATAGAGAAAGCAGGTTACGAAATAAGACGTATAGCGTGATTCTAATTACAGGTATGATTGGAAGGAAATACATCAGAGTGTTATAACTGGTTATCGTTTTGTGACGGCATCGTGAATTATTTTTACCTTTTGCCTTATACTTTATTTAAATATTTTCTAAATTTTCTGCAATGACTCCGTATCATAATCGGGAAAGAATAACTTCTTTAAAGTTCACGCTCTTTGGTCTAGTAATGTCTGTCCTAGCATTCTATCCTAAGGAGATAATTTAAAATGTAAATAAATCTTATACACAAAGATATCCACCACGGAATTCTCTGCAATAGTGACAATGAAAAACCACTTCGGTGTTGTAAGAATGTTTCATATATTAAATGTATGGGCTTTGTTACAGACATTAATGCTTTGGGGACATGTAAGGACACGGAAGAGTGTTTTTCATGGCTATGTGAATAAAGAGGACGTAACGTCGCACGTGCCGTGTGGTCTCGGCCACATCACCAGTCAGTCTCTTTAACTCGACAGTGCTCACCCTGGTGTCAGGTCACAAAAAGTACAAACTCTCGAACTGCCTAGTGACGGATGGCTTTTTTAAAATGTCAGTTTGGTATGGTCCGATATTTTCGTGGAATACAAAACAACCAGTTACTAGAAAAATGAAATGCAAAAGACTGAGAACATACAAACTCGATTTTTTTTTTTGGTTACTCGATTGAGGGTTAAAATGACGGGCAGCTGGCTGCACGTTTCTAGGGCTTGCTCCCAATGTCTGCAAGTACCTGGCAGCGGCCCCTCCTCCGCGCTGGCCCGGTGTGTGCTGGCTTTCTTCTGGGCGGGAGCAGCGTATGCTCCCCGTGCTACGAGCTGCCACAGACGCCCCGGCCATCGTCCCTCATCCACCCTCATCCAGGGAGAGGCTCTGGGGACGTTGCCGGCTCCGTCTGCGTGCTCACGTTAAAAAAAGTGATAACGGCTTTATCGAAATATAATTCACGTGCTGTGAAGCCCGCCCTTTTCAAGTGCACACCTGAGCGGTTTTACTGCGTTTACGGAGCCGCGCAGCTTGCACGGATCATTTTCACGCCCCGAAGGAGGCTCGTTGTCGTGCGCACCGCTCCCCCCACCCCCCAGCCTGGCCCGCTAACCTACTTTAGGTTCCTATGTGGGTTTTTTTCCTGTTCCGGGCATTTTATGTAAACGGAATCCTCCAGATGTGACCTTTTGTGTGTGGCTTTCACTTAGCAGGTTTTCAGACCCTTCCGTGTTGTAACGTGTCACTGCTTCCCTGCTCCTGATGGCCAAATACTATTCCGTTGTGCGGACAGGCGGCTTGTGGTTTCCCCGTCCATCGGCTGACGCACATTTGGACCATTTCCACCTTTTGGCTGTTGTGGATAACGAAGCTGCGAACATTTGTGGACGCAGGCTTTCCGTTTTCTGGGGTTGGTACCTAGGAGTGGAATCGCTGGGTCCCACGGTAACGCTGTCCTTCGGCGTTTTGTGGAGCTGCCGCCTGCTTCCCCAAGTGGCTCCACGACCTCCTGGCGACATCCGAGCTGTGCTCACTTCCGCCCTCACTCGCCGGTACCCGTCTGTCCCGGGTTAGCCATCCCAGAGGGGGCGAAGCAGCATTTCATGGCTTCGGTTGGCATTTGCTAGTGACTGACGATTGTGAGCACGTTTTCATCTGCTCATGAGCCGTTCGGGCACCTTCTGTGGAGAAACGGCCGTATCCGAATTCTTCGCGCATTTGATCGGGCCGTCTTCTTGGTTTCGAGTTGTGAGAGTTCTTTGCGCATCTTGGATTTGAGTCCCTCATCAGATACGTGGTTCGCGTTTCCTCCCATTCTGCCCGCCGTCTGTCCTCGGAGGGGCCCTCTGAAGCGTGAGTTTTTCACTCTGATCAACTCCAAGGTACCTACCTTTTTTTTCGTCGCTCGTGCTTCTCGGTGTCCTAAGAAACCATTGCCTAATCCAAAGTCATGTAATTTGCATCTGAGTTTTATAGTTGTAGCTCTCATGTTTATGCCTACGATCCGTTTTGATTAATTTATCGTGCTGAGGCCTGTGACCTGTATGAGTTTGCACATGGCGTGAGGCAGGGGTCCGGCACCGTCCTCTCCTGTGTGGCTATCCAGCTGGCCCAGCACCGTTCGGTGAGATTACCCTTTGCCCGTCGAATCGTCTCAGCACCCGGCACTTACGTTTTCTGTTACCGAATTGTCCTCTGAAGGGAGGCGGGGTATATACTCCCTCCCACGGGAGCCGAGTGCCCACATTGCAGGCTGGGAGAGGATGCCAAGGGGCTGAGGCTCCCCAGGGACCATCCCTGGGGGGGTGGGGGGGCGGCGCTGGAAGGAGAGGGGGCTGAGGGAGAGGAAATGTGTCTTTCAAAGAATAAGGCTGGGAACGGGAATTTGGGATGGGCGGGCTGCCCGGTCCCTACCAGCCGTGTGGCCTGGGGCAGTTGTCAGTTCCCACGGGTTCATCGAGTTAAACAAAGATGGTGACCACACGGCTTCGTAGAGGTGTCGTGAGGAGGGAATACCCCACCCCATGACAGGCCCTCCGTGTCGGCAGCTCTGGTGACATTCCCGTATGTGCCGCACGGGCCGAGGTCACGTGATTGTGGAGGGCCTCGTGGCGGGGTCTGCTGGAGTCATGCGGTGAGTGCGAGCGTTTTAATGATGACTGATCGTGTGTGGAAACTTGGATCCACTGGTATGTGTCACTGTCACCCAGAGCAAGGCGGTACTTGAAGTTTTTGCTGACATATTAAGGGGGGGAAGGAAGTGACTGAGATTGAATGTGACAGCAAGACGAATCCCGAATGACAGAATGGAACGGAGCGCAGGGAGGCAGGCTGCAGCAGGCCAGCTCGTGGGGACCTGACGGGCCGCTTCGGGGTTCGGAGGCCAGGGCAGGTGTCTGCCTGGTCCCCCTCCACGGACTTCCTGGGAGCAGGAGGGGTGGGGGACTGTGCCCCGGGGGAGGGGGTTCTGACTACGGCACAGAGCTGCGGCTCGAGCACCTTCGGGTGGTCGCCCAGGCTCGCGGACCCATGGGCAACGAGTGCCTGTCGGTGGGGCCGAACCGGGCTGGTGTCTCCTCCGCTTGGCTTTGGTCTGCAGAGCGGCTGACAGAAGCAGAACCGAAACCTAAGAACGCGTCCTCCTCTCTGCTCCGTCCCCCGGGGGAGGGGACAGGCGCAGAGGCCATATCACAGCGCACTGAGCCTCTGGGGCGGCCGGGGCTGCCTGCCCGCGGCAAAGGAAATGAGGGGTTAACAACAGATGTGGGGAACAGCTGCTTTTATTAAAACGAAACCAGAGGACGGCAGGGCTGGGACGTCGCAGACGCGGTGGCCAGACGGAGAGGTGGCAGGGACGAGGTGTGGCTCCACCCAGGCGGCCTGGGGGAGTCGCGCTATGGGGTGAGCCGGAGGGTGAAAGAGAGAAGGACCAGGCCGCTGTGCGTCCCTGTGGGGCCGCCACCCCGACCTCAGTGACTTTACGTACAAGGCACAAGAGACTGGCAAAGTATTCGTTTGAATAAGGAAATGAGAACTCTTTCTCTGAGCTCAAAAAGATGAGATAATTAAAACCATGATTAAGGCTGTGCAGTACCTGGGGGAGAATAAATGCTCTGTGACCCACACACAGAACAGACCACCGGCCGCAGGGGTCCCTGGGGGATGGCAGTGCCACAGCAAGCGCTGTCTGCCCTGTCCTGGGCAAGGGCGAGGGAGGGGCTGGGCTCCAGCAGGGCTGATGTAGTAGGGGTGGGGGTGGGCAACCTGGCCTCACCTTGGGGTCCACAGAGCAGGAAGGCGGAGGGAGGGGAGTCCGGCGGCAGAGCAGTGCATGCAATATTGGGGTGACCACGGGAGGGCAGCAGCGGACATAAGAGCAACTGCCTGCCCGGGCCGAGGGGCAGGGTTCTACCCCGCTTGGGTTCATACCCACCGGAAAACCGTGGGGTTTGGGGGACTTAAAAGCCACATAACCAGACTCTGGGTCAAAGCTGATTTTAGCCAATTGGAGACCCCCACCTGCGGCAAGACGGACAAGTCCCCCAGCTGGGGAAGGGGCCAGACCCCGGCCTGCCCAGCGTGAGGCCTGGGTGTCTACAGCGGACGAGAGCAGTGAGTCGGTGAAGCCTGGGCATTGAGAAAAGCCTGCAGCGAGGTGGGGGATGGGCACCGCCGTTGTCACCTCTGCCGCTGTCACCTCTGCAGGAACCTCTTGTTGAGGAGGAAGAGGAGGAGGTTGACATTGACCTTGGCCTTGTCGAAGAGTTTCATGACAGCGACCCCCTCGTACTGGAGCTGCAGGAGGTCCTAGGAGGAGGGAAGGGACAGGGAGCGGAGTCTGAGGGTCCCTCGCTGTGGCCCAGCCGTCCAGCGGCACCGGCCACGGTGGGGGGCACTGAGACCTCACTTGACCGACGCGGACACTGAGGCGGGGTAGGGTCCGGCGACGCGGCCCACGCCGGCTTCAGCAGAGCCGGGGCAGGCACGGCCCTGGCTTTCTCCTTCCCCAGGCGGAATTGCCGAAAGCTGCGGCTGGGAGCTTCTGCGTCCCTGCCGGCCTCTGAGGCGGGCTGCGCCCCAGCCTTCCCTCGGGGCCCGCAGGACCTTCATCCCGGGCTGTGGCGAGGGCTGTGGGCGCCACGGCGGGTCCCTCCCATGTCCACCCGCTTTCGACGTCGCTGCCTGGCAGCGGGTCTGCATCAGGGGACGGGGACAGGGACGGGGACGGGGACGGGGCCACACGGGGACGGACGGCGCTGACCGGGTGGGGGACGGCTGGGGCCACCTGTCGTCAGGCCAGTGCACTGAAGCCCAGCGGTGTCCTGGGCGTGTCCCCGCGCCCCCTCGCCCCCCGCGAGGCCGAGGACGCCCCCTCACCTGGTAGTGAAGCCGAAAGTGCTCCATGTCCACACCCAGGAACCTGGCGTGCACGTCGAACGTCCCCACCTCGCCTCCCGGCGCGATGTCGAAGACGACGTCTCTGAAGCTACGAGCAGCAGGATTGGGGACGGGGACAGTGCCCTCCTTCCGCCCACTCTCCCTGCCCGGCAGCGCCGCGCGCCCCCCGCAGCCTCCTGGTCTCACGTCCGCTCACCGCACACCTCCCGCCTGCGGGCCCAAGTCGGCCGCCCCCCACCCCTCCCCGGCAGCTTCCCCGGCGTCCTCCGCCTTGGGGTGCTTAGAGCCGTGCCAGACCACGCCTGCCGCCGGGCCCTCTGCCGCAGGTGTCCTGTCCCCGTCACCCCAACAGCTCTGGCAAGGCGGCGCCCACGCCTCTCCCCATCCCACGGGGCGGCCCAGGGACTCTGGCGCCCCACCCTGCCCGTGAGGACACGTACTGAGAGGTGGGCAGGCCTTCGATCCCTAGCAGCACCCCCTTGTCCAGGAGCTGGGCGGCCGTGTAGCGGAGGGCCGGCTGCTTCTTCCCTCTCCCGGAGCTCCTAAGGAAGGCCCAGAAAGTTCACCCAACAGACGCCACCACCACAGACACCGTCCCGTCTGCGGCTGGCGGGACGCGAGGGTGACGTCTCATGGTGGGGGACAGAGGACAGCTGCCCCCGAGGGAGGGAGGGCCAGGCTGTGCGGAGCGCGGGGTG
>NW_006443131.1:1135558-1145550 GCF_000325575.1 Pteropus alecto | reverse complement strand
GGGGTGGGGGGCGGGAGGAGCACCCACTTGGAGCCGGGCGCCAGGTGGCCCAGGCAGGCCTGGATGTACTGGCTGTAGTAGTCGCCCTGCGCCTCGTGGAAGGCGGCCTTTGCGCTCAGGCCCCGGAGCACGGCCTGCAGCTTCACCAGCTCCGCCCTCCGCCGCTGCCGGTGCCTGCGCTGGTTGAGGATGTCCTGCGGGGGGACCAGGGCTGGGGAGTAGGCCGTCCTGGCCCCAGAGGCCCAGGGCCCGACTCAGGCTGAGGGTGGGAAGAGGGCGGCTTCAGGCTGCTCCCCGCAGGAGGGCTCCCCCCGCCCCCGCAGCCCCCCACCACCCGGGGCTCCTCCACCAAGCACCGCTCCACACTCCCCGTTCTCAGCAGGAGCCTGTTGCCAGAACACGTCCTCCGCTGATGGACGTTAAGACCTTTCTTTCAGAAGGGGCCCTCCGGCATCTCCTGGGGACGGGTTTGGGGGGCGCGAGCTACCAGGGAGGTGCCAGCACTGCGCACGCGGGCCGGGCCGGGCCCGTACCTTGGCCAGCTCGTCCAGCAGCCCCTGGTAGCCGTCCTCGGCGCTGACCAGCCCCAGGCCCTCCAGGCGACGCAGGTCCCGCAGGGCGCGCCTCTGCTTCTCCGCCAGCGGCAGGAGGGAGCGAGCCGTCAGCGAGCGATGGCGTCGCAGCGGCTCCGGGGTCCGGGCCTCAGAGGCCTGGCGCTGGCACATCAGCCTCTCATGGGCGGCTTCCTGGGGCCAGAGACGCTGGTGTGAGGGGTCTGCCGGGCCCCACCTCAAGCCAGGGGCACTGCCGGTGGCAGCAGGAGGGGGCCCCCGAGCCCAGCTTCTGGGGAGGGGCAGGGAGGCTTGCGAAGGACGTGGAGGCGTGACTCGCAGACAGGGACGGCCCGCGGGAGACCCACGAGGACCGTCAGGACTCCCGAGGGCTGGCCGCCTGCCCAGCACGGAGCTCGGTGGCCCCGGGCATTCGGGCCACGTCCCTCTGCACCTCTATCAGCTGTGCCACCTTTTCTCTGGGAAGCCCTGGCCGATCACTCCAGCTGGCCGACTTGCCCTGCTCCCCACTTACTGTTTTCCCGCCTCCAGGCCTTCAAGTGCCCCAGCCCACGGGTGCTCTTCTTTGCAGCCTTGCACCCCACAATGCCTCGCTGCCCAGCCTGCATCCTATGACGCCTCATTGCCCAGCCTGCGCCCCATGACGCCACACTGCTCAGCCTGTACCCCCAAACACCTTGCTGTCCAGCCTGCACCCCACGATGCCTCGCTGCCCAGCCTGCACCCCATAACGCCTCACTGCCCAGCCTGCATCTCACGACGCTTCACTGCCCAGCTTACACCCCACAACGCCTCACTGCCCAGCCTGCATCCCATGACACCTCACTGCCCAGCCTGCGCCCCACGATGCCTCACTGCCCAGCCTGCACCCCACGATGCCTCGCTGCCCAGCCTGCACCCCATAACGCCTCACTGCCCAGCCTGCATCTCACGACGCTTCACTGCCCAGCTTACACCCCACAACGCCTCACTGCCCAGCCTGCGCCCCACGACACCACACTGCCCAGCCTGCACCCCATAACGCCTCACTGCCCAGCTTGTACCCCACAACGCCTCACTGCCCAGCCTGCACCCCACGATGCCTCGCTGCCCAGCCTGCATCCCACGATGCTTCACTGCCCAGCTTGCACCCCACGACACCTCACTGCCCAGCCTGCGCCCCACGACACCACACTGCCCAGCCTGCGCCCCACGATGCCTCACTGCCCAGCCTGCGCCCCACGACGCCTCACTACGTAGCCTGCGCCCCACGACGCCTCGCCCGGCCTCAGCGGCTGCTGTCCCTGCAGAGTGCCCCCCGTTGCATCCCACGACGCTTCACTGCCCAGCTTGCACCCTACAACGTCTCACTGCCCAGCCTGCGCCCCACGACACCACTGCCCAGCCTGCACCCCACGACGCCTCACTGCCCAGCCTGCGCCCCATGATGCCTCACTACGTAGCCTGCACCCCACGACGCCTCGCCCAGCCTCAGCAGCTGCTGTCCCTGCAGAGTGCCCCCCGGCCCAGCGGGGACCCAGGAACGGGACAGCCAGGCTCGTCAGGCCGAGGATCCCACAGCTCGGGCTCTTCTTGCCGACGGGCCTGTGGGGTGACGGGCAGGCTGTGGGTGGGTCCGGGGCGGGCAGTGCCCGGGGAAGAGGCGGGGAGGACCCAGACGCAGCGGGGCCGGCCTGGCCGCTCACCTGCTCTCTGGGCGCCGGGATGGACAGCATCTCCGAGACGGAGTCTCCGGGGTGGAACTGCATGATGTCGGCCAGCAGCTGCTTGGCGCTGCAGGAGGCGGACGGGGCAGGTGAGGGACAGGGCGGGGTCCTGGGCAGGGGCTGCCGGGGAGCTGAGAGGAAGTGGCCGGCAGGCACACACGGTGCGGGGGTGAGGAGATGTGACCGGAAAGGCCAGCTGTCCTGAGCACGCTGCTCACACCCGGTGCCCCGTGCCCCCCGCCCCCGGTGCCCTCGCACGTCCCCCTGGCTGGAGCACACGCGTCCTCCTCTGAGCCCGCTCCCGCCCCGTGGCCCCTCGCCTCGGCTCCCAACACACCGACAGCCCCCTCAGTGGCTCTGGCCGTGTCCACCCCTGCCCACCACGCCGTGGCCTCCGACGGCAGGACGAAGCTGACACGCAGCTCGTGTGCGTGCAGCCGAGTGGGTGAGCGGAGGCTGCTTTGCCGGCAGGCAGGTGGGCAGCAGCTGGGCTGCTCATGCACAGAACCGGCCCCGCCCCCGGGGGTCCTCCCTCACTTCTGCAGAACTGGGGAACCCGGGCCCCACGCCCCCTCCTGACCATTGCTCAATAAGACAGGGACTTCGAATGAGAGGCCCCCCCAGGGCTGCGGGGCTGGGCGGTCCCGTAGCATCTACCCCTCGACTAGGAAGCAGTCTGTGACTGGGGGGGACATAGGGACGCCAGGAGACGATGGGGAAACGGCAGGACACACGCGGCCACGATGCCAGTGTCCTGCGCCTTCAGCTACGGCACAGGTCAGACGCCAAGGTGGCCGGGAGGGGACCAGCAGGGATGGCAAGGGGGAGCTTTCTGAAGGACAGGACAGCCCAGGGAGAAGGGGGTGGCCACTTGGGAGCAGGGCCATTCTACCGGCCTGGGGGCCAGGTCGGCAGGGGCCAAGGCTGCTGTCACCCACCTCAGGAGCAGGCTCCGGGCGCTGGTGTCACCAGCATCCGTCCCTAGCCCTTCAAACTTGTTGGTGAGTGTCAGGGACACCTCCAGCTTGCTCAGCTCCGTGATCCCATCTGCGGCGGCAGTCTCCCCTGAGGTACGGTGACCGGTGACCGATGAGAGACAAGCACATCCCTCCACCCGCACAGACG
This sequence comes from Pteropus alecto, assembly GCF_000325575.1. NCBI lineage: Eukaryota > Metazoa > Chordata > Mammalia > Chiroptera > Pteropodidae > Pteropus > Pteropus alecto. Next base: position 1,142,147 of record NW_006443131.1, on the reverse strand, counting down.
GGGTCGGGGGAGGGATGCTGCTGCCCGCCCCCTCCTCCCAGAAGCTCTGCACACGCCCCGTGGCACCACCCCGAGCCCCAGCCCTGGGCACCGGAGGAAGGGCTGTCACCCTGCTTCACTGGCGGTGCCTTCCCAGCAGCCTGAGCCCAGGTGCCCTGAGGCCGGGGACTGTGCCTCCCTGAGCTGTAGCTCCTGGCTCACCGTACCTGTCGGCAGCTCCCGCCCGTCCACCTGTGACTCGCTCTCTCCCAGCCCACAGGTCCCGAAACCCCCCTCATCTGGGAACCTTCTGAGACCCAAAACAGCCCACATCTCTCAAGCCCATCTCATGTGACTTAACTGGCTGCGTATATGATGGTGCTGGGCCCTCTACTGCCTGTCCACTCTCTCCCTATCAGCCTGTGTCCCTGTGTCCACCTCCGGACCAGAGGGACAGAGGGAGCGCAAGTGTGTAACCCACTTCCTGGCACACTTCCCAGACTGAACGAAAACGCGAGAAGGCAGAAAGCACGCCCTGCTCCCCAGCCGGCCCCGCACGCACCCACGAGGTCAGGGACGGTGGGCAGCTCCCCGAGATCCTCCAGGAGCTCGTGCAAGGGGTCTCGGTGATCAGGGGCGACCCAGTCCTGGTGCTCCAGCAAGAGCTGCAGGGTGGAGGGGCATGGAGGTGCGGGTCTGAGCCAGGCGCCCCCGGGGACCCCAAAGCCCCGCCCGCTCACCCAGCGCCCCGAGCTGCGGCCCTCACCCTGTGCGTGTTGACCAGCTCCCCCACGGTGACGTACACCACGGGCTTGGCCACCGCCACCATGTCCGAGTACTCGTCCACCGCAAAGCGCTCTTCTGGCTCCGGCACCTGGCACGCTCGGCAGACGAACCTCCTGCCTCCCCAGGGCGAGCGTGAGAGTGGGCGCCCCCCCCCCGTCCTGTCCACAGCCGCCTTCCCTCTGGCCTCTCCAGTGACTGCTCGGGCCAACGCCAAGTCCCTGGTCTTGGCTCCCACCCCCGCCTGGCTCCCCGTGTCCCCTCCTGCCCACTAGCCGTTCCCTTCGCCCCACCCCTGCCCCGCCCACAGGCCCCGGCCAGGGAGGCACACACTAAGCCGGGGAGAAGGGACGGGGAGGCGCGGGGTGCCAGGACCCTAGACCTGAACTTGAGGTGTGTCTGCTCCAGGTAGTCACTCAAGACGCGCAGGTGTCGGCTGTCACCAGAAGAGGTGTCGCCAGCCGCGGCCCGCTGCAGGACCTGGGCCACGGCCCCCAGGGTGTGCCGCTGTGGGGCGGTCAGCATGCTGCCCGCAGCCATGGCCACCACGTCGAAAGCGTCGGGCGCCACCACGGCCGGGTTCAGGAAGCGGTAGTACAGGAGGTTCCCTACCACCTGCGGGCAGAGGAGACCATTCGGACGCCCACCACGCTGGGCGGCTGGCCAGCCCCAGCCCCCATCCAGCTTGCTTGGCCGGAAAGGACCACCTGGGCCTGTCCAGTCATTTCACGGAAGAGAAAACGACCCACAGCAGGCCGGCCACTTGCTCAAGGTCACACAGCACACTCAAGCGCCAGCTGGGACTAGAACCCGGGGCTGGCTTCTGTCAGCTCCTGCCCCCTTGTCCCCACCTCGCTGAAGCCCTGCTGGTGAGCCAGGGACGAGTCGCAGGGTGAGGGTCGCTTTCCTTGTGGGGCTCCCCGCACAGGGTCTCTGTCCTGTGTGGATGTGGGGCGGGCGGGGCGGGGTCTGCACTGGCCTTGTCGAGCTCCGCCTCCCCGGCATCCGGGAACTTCTCCGCCAGGGTGGTCTTCAGGACCTTGGCCAGGTACCGCATGCCGTAGCTGGGGACAAACGCTAGGCTCACCCGGGTCCTGCGTCTCTATGGGTGCGGGCCCACCTCTCATCCGGAGAGCTGAGTGCCAGCACGGGGCCCTGCCGCCCCCCTCCAGCTCCCCTGAGCCTCGTCCCTACCCTGCCCTATGTCAGTGCCCAGGGCCAGGCCCTCCAGCGGCACTCACGCAGCCTACGACCTGGCCCCTCCGGCCTCCGCCGGGGACACCCCAGACCCCCGCACCGCCTTGCCTTCCCTCACAGAGGCACCTTTAACCCCGGGGGCCAGACTCTCACGGCCAGGCCCCGCCCAGGACACCAGGACAGTCCTGAGGCTCGCAGAGGGCCCACTTTGTGGGCTGTCAGAGCCCCTGGCGGGGCCTGGCCTGGCGAAGGGGAGTGGATGCTGCAGGCCTGACCCCGCCCCCCTCAGCAGAGAGCCGGCCTGGGCCTGTCCTCCCTGGCAATGGCCCTGGCCTGGCGGACGGGGCGGTCATCTTGCCCTCATCAGCTGTGGGTCTGTCTGTCTTGAGAGTGACGTCTGACGGCACAGTGTGACTCGAACGTGCCACACTTCATTATTACTGTTTTTATCACTCCTGCATGGGCGTGCCACCTGCAAAGTTCTTTAAATTTGTTTAAAAGCTACTTCTGCCTCCTAGGGTATCAGAGACAGTTTACGCCTCATCCTGCACTTTCTGCTATTAGTTCTAGGAGAATCTTTTCTGAACCCTAACTGTAAACCCTTCGTCCAGCTCTCTAGGCGGGGGAGCAGAGCCACAATGCACCCCCTCGCCCGCACCCCCACTTTGCCCATCGGCGCTGAGCCCCAGGAAGGCTGGCTGGCCGGAAGGCGGTCTGTGTGAGCCCCACCTTGCCAGCGTTTTCAGTTGTCTGCTTTTCGAAAAGCACGTCGTGACCACATTTTAAGAAAGGAGAGAGCCACGGAGCGCTCACCGGCTCGAGTGTCTCAGCCCTGACTCTGGGGACGCAGGAGCCCTGCTCCTCCCACGTACCCCAGACAATGACGTGTCCCCACAACCACCCGCCGTCCCCCCGTCTCTGCTCCAGGATGCCCTGACGGGCCACGCGGACCTGCACGCTCCGTTCCAGCTCAGTCTCCAGTGGGGCCCGTGGCTTCCCGCCCACCCCGGCCGCCCTGGGGCGCCCAGGGACTGCCCTGCTCCCTCCGCCATGGCCGGGCCTGGGCTGGGCTGGGCTGGGCTGGGGCTGTGGCACGTACGGAATTTGGTCCACGGACGAGATGATGGCTACAAGGAAGTTATCCGCTACGGTGAGGAGGTTTCGGAGGGAGATGTCCAACCGTCTCTGGACCTCAGGGTGGCTCAAGGCCTGCTCTGGAGTGACGTTGTACGGGAGGTGGCTGCGGGCAGAGGGAGGCAGGTATCAGCCGCCCCTGCCCGAGGTCCTGCTGCTCGAACCTCAGCGAATAGCAGGACCTCACACGCGCACAGCTCAGGGCAGCCCAGCACGCCCAAGGAGGCCAGGTGGAGGGTGTGGAGGGACCAGGGCTGCCTGCACCGTCTTTGGCACCTGGGGCGATGGTGAAGGCTGGCCAGGGGCTGGCCGTCCCCCTCCTGCTGCCCGCGTGCCACCCGGAGGAGCCAGCAGCACTGCCCACTCTCCTGGTGGCTCGTGCCCCGAGTACAACACCTGCAGTCCGGGAGGCCGACCTTCTCCCGCCGGCCCCGCCTGCAGACCTGAACCCCGCCCGGACGCCATGCGTCGGGGCCCAGCCTCGGCTCCAGCCCCAGCCCCGGCTCATCGGACGCACCACGTGCCGGCGCTGACGTAGCAGCGACACATGAGCACGTCCCTCCGTGTGGCTCGCTGGGCTGAGCACGCCAGGTCACTGTCCTTCACGTCGGCCCCACGCCGCTCCCAGACGGCACTGAACGGCTTCCTTCCTTCGTCCCACAGGGCTGGCGCCCCAGCCGCATCAGGCAGCGTGCTGCGTACGTGCCACCCGTCGAGTGCCCGTGCCTCCCCAGCGGGGCCCGAGAGCACACTCACCTGCGCTGACCCGTCTGGGCCTCCGTCTGGTTGACCCAGCTCTTGTAGACGTGCACAGGGTCGGTGTGGATGCTGAGCGTCTTGTCCTCCAGCACGTCCTGGACGACCCTGCCCAGGATCTCCCGCAGGGCGCTCTGGCCCCGTCCGTTACGGTAGAACCTCACCACCAGCCTGACCACCGTGGGGCTGCCCGTCGCCACGTCCTGCAGCCGCTCCACCTTTGACCTGTGGTTGGAGAGCTTATTGGAGCCGGTCCCCTGCTCGTGTGGGACAAGTAGCTGCCTGTGCTTCTTGAGATTGGGCTCTTCGGAGCCTGTACTGGTTGGTGTCCCTCCTCTTGAGGAGCGTCCGTCACCCCTGTCTCGCCCTCTGTGCTACCGTGTCAGCCCACGTCCCCTCCGTGCTGCCCCAGGGCTCTGGTACTGTCTCTGTAGGAGGCAGAGAAAAGACGGCTTCTGGCTCCATGTCCACCCTCAAACCTGAATGAACTGCCACGTGGGGGAGGACCAGCTGTGGCCTCTCCTGGCCTGCTCCCTCCCACCCCTTCACAGCTGGGGCACCTGCCTGACTTCCTCCTGGAGCGCGGTCTTGAACAGCTGCAGCAGGAGGTAGGCCTCACGGCGGCTGGAGGCGTAGTTGTACAGCCCGAAAATCACGGACTCCATGAACTTGGTGGTTTTGCCCTGCGGCATCTGGAAGATCAGCTTGGCCAGGTAGATGGGCTGAGTCTGCAGCAGTGGGAGGGGGCGGGAGTGGCTGCTGGCGCACCGCCAGGACCCGCCAGGTAAAGGAAGGTCTTCCTGGGAGGGCTTGGAATGGAGGCGGCCCTGCCCCCTCTCCATGGAGGAGGCAGGCTCTTTGGGGGAGGCGGTGGGGTTACGGAGAAGGACATCTTGCAGGAGGCAGTGGCAGGGGCACGGAGGCCTCAGGAGACGGTGGAGACCCCCCCCCTCCGAGGCCCCCGCTCACCTGGAGCAGGTAGAACAGGTGTTGGTAAGCTTCGAGCTTCTGCCGCTTCTCTTTGCTCAGCGACTTTAATCCCTTCTGCTTGTCCAGCACCATCATATCTGACAACTGTTCCTTATTCTTCTTGGTCAGCTTCTTGCAGTGGGAGACCACCTCCTGCGGGGGGGGAGCGGGTGACACGCTGGGCCCAGGCCAGCCCCCCCCACCCCCCGCAGGGCGCGTGGTCTGGGTCAGTGCCCCAAGGGCCAGGGCTTCCCATTCTGGGGTCCAGGGCATGAGCCGAGGGAGACAGCGGTTCGGGGAGGCCCCGCCTGGTGCCCCTGCTGTCACAGGCGCGTCCGCAGGGAGAGGAGCTGCCGGGCGGAGGCGCCGTGCGCGCTGGTTTTGCTTTCGGCTCTTGGCCGACTGTCGTGCAAATTTAAGTGGAGTTATCATTCCTCCCCCGTGTGTGGTGATTTAGTCTAAGGAGCTTTCGAGTCTGTGTCTGCGTTCGGCCCGGTGAGGGGGGCCCTCTCATTTCTCCCACTTTCCCAAGGAGAAGACAGACTTCGGGGGGAAGCGAGCAGCCCGCAGCCCCAGTCGAGAGAGCCCGTCTGCAGAGCCGTGTGTGCCCGGCAGTTACAAGGACAGAGGACGGCTGCGGCGAGGGCCTGAGCCAGGCGCAGACGGCAGGACGAGCAGCTGGGGGTGAGAGGGGCTGGGGGCCGCACCTGCAGAGTGGCCCGGCTCTTCACCAGCAGGCCGATCTTGGTGTCCATGAGGGCCAGGTCCCGCTCCAGCTGCTGATTGGCCCGGATCCTCCTCACCACCTGTTCCTGGAGCCTCAGCAGCTCCGCCTCGGCCAGGAAGTCCTGCTGGCTCTGATTCAGGAGGTGGATGAACCTGCGCAGCACGCTGAGCGGGGGGTGGGGCTCACGCGCTGGGGGAGGGGGCAGCGGCCGGTCAGACACTCCCCCGCACCCCAGGCCCCGTCCTGCCCTGGACGCTCTGCTTGCAGCCGGAGGGCGATGGGCAGCCTCCCAGGGGTCCTCTCCCGGAGCCTGGCCGGAGACCAGATGGGACACAGCCGTCTGGCCCCTGCCCTGAGCCCCTCCCCACTCCTTCACTCCAAGTTCACCCCCACCTCCCGCTGGCCTTCAGCCCTGCCTGCCCCTCACCCACCCTCCTGTCTGCAGTGCAGACATGGGGCACCGGTGAGAGGGGCCGCATCCTGTGGGCTTTAATCACAGGGAGCTCGGAGCTAGACGGCCCCTCCCCTGGGAGGGACGTCTGGGCAAAGAGAAGCCTCGAGCTCAGCTACAGGGGACAACAGCAAGACAGCTACTAGGACACTGTCCACTCCGGGACAGAAACTGCTCCACCACGAGAACCGGCCGTGAGGCCAGTGCCGGCGAGGAGCTGCCGAGATCACCAAGGCGCAGAGAGGGTGAGCCCTGTCCGGGTCGCACAGCGAGCAGCGGACGCGGGAGTCGGTCTGGAAGACCTGTCCTCACAGGCAGCCCCGAAACGGAGCGGGTCACGACGCTGTGGTCGGAGCTCTGAGACGGGCACAAACGCAGGACACCCCGGCCCGCCCGGGGAGAGCGGAAAGGCTCCCCGTGGGAGGAGGCGGCGCCCGACCCGGGGTCTGTGGAAAGGGGTGACAGCGAGCGAACGCGGCTGTTTTAGGTTTAGGAAGCGCCGGAGGCCGCCACGTCGGGAATGCGGGATGGGGACACAGATGGCGAGGGACGGCGTCCGGCCAGCGAGGCCCGAGGGCAGGCCGCGGTCGGGA
>NW_006443131.1:1128181-1135379 GCF_000325575.1 Pteropus alecto | reverse complement strand
GGGTCCGGACCCCATAACCCTCAAGCAGCCCGGAGGCGGCTCGTTTAGTAAATGAAAAAACGAAGGTGATAAAGTCACCTGCCTGGGGCCACAGGCTACTGAGCGCCAGTGCTGAGGGGCCCTGGGCTCGGCTCATGGAAGGAGACGGAGCTGGGAAAAGCAAGTTCTTCCAGAAAAACGAGACGCGAACGGAAGGAAAAGACCAAGGGTGCCCGGAGCACACAGGCGACCAGGAGGCTCTGAGACGGGCCGGGCTGCGGACAGCTGCGGCGGGCCGGCGGCCCCCTGCGGGCAGGGCGGCGTGGGGCGAGGGCCGGGCAGCCGAAGGAGACGACTCTCGAACCCGTGTTCACCCTGGAGCCCAGCACTGTAGCCTCAGGCCCAGAAGGGAACCCAAGGGCCGGAGGGTGGGGACCTGGGGACAAGCCATCCGTCCACCCACAAGGAGGCGGAACCCCAGGCCAGGCTTCTGGACTTTAGACAGCAGACAAGAGCAGCCTAGAAGGACCCCCTTAGGGCCTCCAGTGCGCGCCCTACTACTGGGAACTGGGGGGCAGGAAGCTGCAGTCCCCCAAGTCCCCGGGCACTGCAGAATAGGCCCGCGAGCCCCGCCTGACCTCCTGCGGCCGGTCATGGTCATGGTCACGGTCACGGAGGGCGGGAGGTGCAGAGGCCGCGGGGCGTGAGGGGACAAGGGGGACGGCGAGGACCCTGGGGAAGGGGACACCCTTCCTCTGCCCTAGCGGTGGCACAGGAAGACAGCTGAAGCCCGCCATGCCGCCAGCCTGCTCAGAGGACCCACCCTGTGACCGGGCTTCTGTCACCCCTGGTTGGACACTCCCCACAGACAACCAACTTGCACCTGCTGTGCGGCCCCAGCAAGGTCAGCGACACCTGCCTGGCTCTGGGGGCCCCTATGTCTCCCCTCAAACTGTGGGTCCCCAGAGGCAGGGCACATGTCCCCACTGTCCTGAGGCACATGCAGTCGTCGATGAGAGAAAGGGCTCACGGCCAGGCCCCTTCTCCAGGGCTGCCAGGTGAGCTGTGGCGGTGTGACTGTCCCATGCTGACTGCTGAAAGCGTTGGCCGCACAGCGGACACTCACGCGGACGGGGCGGGGGGAGACCGTGCTCACCTAGCATCCTGTAGTCACCCCGCGCTTTCCAGGCTCGGAAGAAGGCCTGGATCTTCACGGCGGAGTCAGCCTGCCATGAACGCAGAAGGGAAGGGTCGCCGGCTGGCCTGGCCCGGCTCTCAGGGGTGGAAGGGGCAGTGGACGGGGAGGACAGTGCTCACGTTCAGCTGGAAGTAGCCCAGACGCCTTCGGTACCGCCTCCGGGCTGCCCACATCCGGGCCCACGCCTGGATCTGCGGAGGGAGATGCACGGCCCTCAGACCCAGACAGCTAGGCCGGCTCTGACGGTCACGAGCTGGGAGGGGACTAGCTGGCTGCTCTGAGAGTCCCCTTCAAGAGAGAGAGGGGCCCCCCAAACCCCGATAGCCACCTTGACGACGGCATCTGTGTTTGCTTTCAAGTACTGCAAGCGGTCCAGGTAAATCTTCCGCTGTCTGTAACCCCGCCAGCGAGCCTGCCGTCGAGAAACAGCGGTGAGACCCTGGTTGCAGCTGGCCCAACGGGCCGGGCCGGGCCGGGCCAGGCTAAGCCGGCCAGGGAGAAGCCTCTGCCTGGGCTCGCAGGGAGGGGAGGGAGCAGGCAAGCAGACGGGGCGGGGAACAGGCCCTGTTCTCAAAGGACTTCTGACTCACAGGGAGACCAACCATCTGCACAAAGCTGACCATGCCCTCGGCCCAGCACACACACGCATGTGCACACATGCACCACACGCTCAACCCCGCCCCCCTGCTAACCAACAGAAACTCAGCTGTAAGATACCAGCCTCAAAGAAATTAGCAAAGCATACACTCCCGCACCGAGTTCACCAAAGCAGGCTCCACGCCCCCAAGATACACTCACCCACCCATCTCGAGAGCACCCACACGCCGGCCCACATGCCGTCTGGAAAGCATGCTCGGGCACCGAGGGCGCAGGTCACCCAAGCCCGCAAGGACTTTCCCTTCACAGCCCGACCACCCGGCCCCCTCCCCAGCTCCGAGGTTCCAGGGTGATGGCACAGCCGCCCGCCCTCCCCGTCCCTGCCTCCGTGAGGATCCGGCCACCAAGCTTTCTTCCAAACTAGCCTTAGGACTTCCGGCCCCTGAATTTTCTCCAAGGCCAGGCCTCGTGCCCCGCCTTCTCCCCACCCACCCAAGTCCCTCCTGTCTTCCAGGCCCGTGTGAAACGCCCCCCGCTGCTCCGCCTGACAGCACTGACCACGACTCGACCACCGACATCACAGTTTGGTGGGTTAAGAGCGTCCCCTCTCAGCCAGTTGCCCTCCCGTCTCATGCCAGCTGTCCTGGCCAGGCTCTCCCTAACCTTCGGCTTCCAGGGTCCCTCCGTGGGGACAGGATGTGACAGAGACAGCTCGGGCCCGTGACACCTGCTGTCTCTCCTGGAGCCTAGCGCCGTTCCCAGGCCCTTCCTCAGCACGCCTCCCCGTCCTGCTCCAGGTGCTGCCACCGGAGGCAGAGGGGTCTCCCCTGCTCTTGCTCTGCCCCGCTCAAGTGGGTGCCCCCCGGCGGCCGCCCCGGGGGAGGCAGGACCAGGCAGGACCAGGCGGCAGACTGCAGCCCGAGTCCAAAGCCTAAGCTCGCGGTTTCCACCCACGTGCCCCAGACCGTGACCCATCGCCAAGGGCCGCGTGCCAGTCTCGGCCTGTGCGTCCGTGTCCCTGGGGGACGCTGTGCTCGGCTTCGTGTCTCCACTAGCCCAGCATCTAACGGCAGCTGTGCTCCCGCTCCTGCGGGGGGGTGGGGGGCGTTTCCCTCCCCCGGCCAGCGTGGGTCCTGGGCACTCAGGGATGCTTATTAAATAAACCACCTTCACGCTGCCAACACCGGCACGAGGCCCTCGGTCGCATCTATCCAGAGGTCCCTGCTCGTCCGGCTCCCATCATTCCTGGCTCCCAACCTTCCCCGTTGGCCTCGTGTCCCAGCTCCTTGGGGTCAGTCTCAGAGGCCACCCTGGGCCACTCACAGGGTGCAAGAGTGAAACTGGAAAGGGCTGGCTGGACAGAAAGGCCAGCTGGCCTCCCCCTCGGGGCGCCCCCTTCTCCGTCAACCCCCCGCCTCCCCACGCCCCCGTTCCAGGAGGAAGGGGTCCTGCCATCATTCTCGGCGTCACCTCCCGCCCCTGTGGGGGGCGGACAGGCAGCTCTCACGCTCTGGGCGCTGGCGGCTCCTGGCACTGGCGGCGGCTCCTGGCACTGCCACGCTCTCGCCCGCCTGCCGGGCACTGCTCGGGGCGCGTCCGCCGTGACCTCGCTGGGTCCTCACAGCGGCCCTACTGGGTGGGCCCCGCAACCCGAGTCCCGTGTTCCCGATGAGAAGACTTGGGGAGGGTAAGCAACTCGTCCCAAGTGACAGAGCAGGGACGCAAACCCAGGAGCCTGGGCCCAGAATCCGTGCTCTGAAGCACTGCGTTCGGAGGCCAGAAGATCACCCCAACCCCGCTCGGCACAGAGGACGTCGGGAGGGAGCCCCCCGAAGACGGAGAAGGCCAGAGCCCGCCACCTGGATCCTGACGACGGCGGGGAGCCAGGTCCTCAGGAAGCGGGAACGCTCGGCGAACCTCTGCCGAGCCAGGACGCCACGGAGCCGGGCCTGGAGCTGGACCACGAAGCCCACGCTGGCCTCCCAGAGCTGCTGGCGGTCGTGGGCAGCGGTGACTGTGGTGACGGCTGACTGTGGAGGCGGCGGAGAGAGCCCATGGTGCCCCCGTGGGTGGGAGCCTCTCCCACAGGGAGCCCCATCCACGCCCCCCAGCCAGGGCCCCGCCCACCTGGATCTCCTCACGGCTCAGGTGGGAGGTGTTGAGGCGGCCGCCCGGGGGCCTCTCCCAGGTCCCCTGGAAGGTCTGCAGGTGGAGGTAGTAGGCGGTGCCGTCCTCCATGTCATGTTGAACCCAGAAAGCTGTGTCCCCTGCACAGGAGCCAGCGAGCGGAGGAGGCTCAGTGGGGCCGGAGGTGGCCGGGCGGGCAGACGCGGGTCAGGCCAGGCGGGCAGACACGGGTCAGGCGGGGCGTTACCTGGGTGCCGCTTCTCAGCCATGGCACCTTCCAGAACTCGCTGGTAGCCGGCAGCACAGGCGGGAACCACCCCTCGGAGGGCCACGGCGGGGTTCCTCAGCACCCGCTCTGTCTGGGCGGCCTTGCCCTCCTTGATGGCCTGATTGATGGCGGCCACGCCAAGAGCCACTGGCAGAGGCACGAGAGCGAGCGGTCAACCCCTCCAAGTCCCCCCCAGGCCGTCCTGTCCGCTGGGGCGGGATTCGGAGGACACGAAAACACCCCGTCTGATAGAGGGGACAGGGAACACCCCGGGAGGGATGCGCACACGGGAAAAGCAGCAGCCCACGGCTGTGCCTGGGGGAGAAGGTGCAGTCAAGGGAGGCTTCCTGGAGGAGGCAGCGTGGGGGTGGCCTCGGGAAAGGGCAGTCAGCCCTGAGAAGCCCAAAGGCAGGGTCTGGGCACAGAACGCAGGGCAGCTTCTCAGGAGGAGAATGAAGCCTCAGGACGTGGGGCTGGGTGCAGCACACCCCCTTCCAGTCCCTCACAGACAGACGGATGGACACAGGTCCCCGGACACCAAGAACTCACACGTTTCTGCCTCCGCACTGATCCTGCCCACTTTTCCTCAAAACCACCCCGCCCTCCACCCGCAGGCCTGAGCGTTCTCTAGCCAGAGCTGGTCGCTGGAGCCCAAACCAGCCACCAGCAGCAAGCGGGGTGTTCTGTGCCCACACCCCCCGGCCCCGACTCCCCACACTCGCCCTGTGGGGGAGGGCTCTCGGCCCCCGAGGACCCCTGCCCATGGTCCCCACGGCGCCCCGCCCAGCCCTCCTCCCCACAGAGGGCGTGGGGAGAGCGGGGGAGGCTGACGGGCGCCCGATCGCCTAGCTGCCCGCTCGGCCCTTTACTTCTCTGAGCCACGTCCGTGTCCTGGTTGGCGCGGGCCACTTCCTGGCGGATCTCGTCCAGCCACAGCACAGCCCCGGGGTCCCCGGTGCCCTGGAGGTGGGAGACGGGAGGAGAGCCGGGTGGGTCTCCCTGGTCCCCAGGCCCAGCCACCAGGAACACCCAGCTGCAGGCCGACTCTGCAGCCACGGGGACGGCGGCCCCCACTCCCCACCTGCGGCCAGCCTGGGCACGGCCTCACGCGGGCTCGCTGGACTGCGGCCAGGCGGGAAGGCTCCTGCCCACCCTGCCTTCAGCCCGGCCCAACTCCAGCTCAGCCCGGCCACAGCCACAGCCACACGCTCAGGGCGTGAACCCCGCACAACCTTCAGTTCGTTTGATTTTACCCCATCCCAGGAGGCGGGAGGACAGACGGGGCAGGCAGTTTTCAGGGAAGGGGAGCTCAGGGACGGCAGGGAATTGCTGGAGGTCACGAGGTCACAGGTGTCAGAGCAGGACAGTCCAGCCTGGGGCCCTGGCTCCTCCCGAGCAGAGGCCTCCACTCTCCCCTCTGGCCCACGGCCCGGCCCTGGCCCACCTCCTCCCGGGGCCAGATCAGAACCCCGCCTGCCTCGGTGCCTAGAAGGGACGGTGTCCACCAGGCTGGGGCTCTCCCGGGTGCAGGCCTGCACTCGGGGACGTCCGTCCTGCGCCGGGGACCGACTCAGCCAGCCGACACCGCACCTGGCCTCACCTGGGCCTTCCGCCTTTTGGCCGCGATGAGGAGGAGATGGTACCGGGAGGCAACAGGGAGGCGGACACCGTCCAGGCCGGCCGCAGGACGCAGCAGGGCGGACAGGGTCTTCTCGGGGCTGCCCTGGCTCAGAGCCTCGTTGATGAGGCTGACCGCAAGCACCTCTGGGGAAGACAGCGGGTGGGCAGAGGGCTCAGGCCCACGGCCTCGAGACAGGGCCGCCCGCGGTGGGCCTTCCCCGGCCCCCAGGCCCCACTCACGGTCAGTCTCCTCCTGGGCCCGGGCGTTGACCCAGCTCACGGTGGCCTGCAGGTCGTTCCAGCTCAGGAAGGCCCCGGCCGGTCCACGAGCTTGTCGCAGGTCCCGCAGGGCATCGAAATACCTGGCGGCGGGGCGGGCGGCGTGGGCTCCGTCGGTAGGAGCCGGGAGGCGACCCCGAGCTCTCCTCGCTCGGCCACCGGGCCCCTCCCCTCACGGCTCTTCCTTCTCGGCCTCCCTGCTGGTTCCTCCCCGCATTGCGAACACTGGTGCCCCCAGGCCTGGCCGGGTCCCCCGCCCCCCAGTCATGTCCTCGCCGTGCGACTGGAAGCACCAGGTCCCAACGGCGCCCCGACGCGCACCTCCAGGCCCCCCACAAACCCCGCTGCCTGTGTCTCCGTCAGCTCATGCGGCCTCCTGCTCCCCACACCTCCCCAGCCTCAGGCCACAGCTCTGGGCGTCACGCGTGGCCCCATCCCTCCCGCACCCTCACCCGCCAGGGAGGAGTCCACAGGTGGGCTCTCTGGAGACCTGTCCGACCCCTGTCCCCACCTCGCTGCCTCTGCCCATCACTCCGGCAGACAACCCCAGGGCCCCTGGCCTCGCCCATCGACCTGCAGTCCCGCCCCCTGTGAAGGTCATGCCCCCCGTGAAGGTCACCCCTCCGTGAAGGTCACACCCCCGAGAGGGTCAGCTGTCCCCCTCGCGTTCCCCTTCCTCCCTCGGAGTGGGAGCACAGCCTGCATGCCTGGCACACCTCTGGGGACACTGAGCTGGGAGCGCGGCCCCCCGAGGGCTTGGTGGCCATCGCATAGGCCCTGCAGGTCCCTCGGAAGGTCCCCTTACTAAGGAGGCCGCCCGCGAGCACACGGTGTGAACGCACAGGCCACCCCCCCAGTCCCCGCCGCGGTCCTCAGGACTGTGCTTGCGGCCACAGCGCCTCTCCCCCCGCCGGCCAGCGCGACGCGCCCGCCTGCCCCGCCAGCCCGCAGCTTGGGGGAGAACTTTGTCTGCTCGCTTGCTTCCCAGCACGTGAGTGGGACCCAATCTTTGTGATCCAAGACAAGAGAGACTAATCAGAGGGAGGGAGGTGACTGTGACCGCACCGTCTCCCCGGGGACGCCCGCAGACCAGAAGGGGCCTGGGCCGGGGGGCAGGGCCTCCTGCAGCA
>NW_006443131.1:1118331-1125378 GCF_000325575.1 Pteropus alecto | reverse complement strand
CTCCCCTATAACCCACTCCCAATTTTTCTAGTTAACTTTTTCCATATCCCTCTTGATATTCAAAGCAATTCAATTACTTAAGATTCAGTTTGCCCCATTTTTTGTAATATATATATTTTTGTGAATTATACCTTGCTGTTTTTAAAAATCAGTTGATTAAGTTAATGAGTTGATGTTTTGTAAGACCTTTTTTCCTAGTGGTGTCATTTTTGAATGCTTCATAAATTAATAATTCTGGAGCTCGTGTTTCTTATTCTCTGTTTGCTTTTGAACGGATGTGCTTTTATAAAGTGGACTTCTGAAAATGAATGTAAAAGACACTGGTGTATCTCAGAAGGGGGATGGCATTGTCACAGACTGCGGTTAATCCAATCAATTTAAATGTTTACTATTGACCAAAAGGAGAGATTATTAAATTGTTTAATGTTTATACAGAGTAATTATAGGAAGTTCTTTTTTGTACAGTATTTTTCAGATATAAATACTGACAATGTATTTTGGAAGACATATATTATATATAGCAAAGAGAAAAGGAAAACTATTCCATGTTTTAAAATTATATAGCAAAGATATATATTCATCAATGTTGTACAGAGAAGAAGTGCTTGGGGCGTTTGAAGTCTTTAATATTTTAAGCCTGCGCCCGCCTGCCCCGCCAGCCCGCAGCTTGGGGGAGAACTTTGTCTGCTCGCTTGCTTCCCAGCACGTGAGTGGGACCCAATCTTTGTGATCCAAGACAAGAGAGACTAATCAGAGGGAGGGAGGTGACTGTGACCGCACCGTCTCCCCGGGGACGCCCGCAGACCAGAAGGGGCCTGGGCCGGGGGGCAGGGCCTCCTGCAGCAGGTGGGGCCCTGGGCAGGCCTGGCGTCTCTGCTGCACCCTCCCGCCCGACGCCCGACGCGGCGAATCCCCCTCACCGCTGAGCGTGCTCGCCTTCTGCCCCGGCCAGGCCCGTGGCGGGGTTCGCCAGGCTGCTCCAGAAGCCGTGGGCATCCCCGGCCTCCAGGGCCCGGTTAATCAGGACGACGGCCGACAGCATCTCCACAGCCACAAAGAGCTCCTCGTGGCCAAGCTCCTGTGAGGGGGAGGGCCGGTGAAGGGCCTGGGGCCTCCCGCCCCCCGACTCCCCGCCTCCCCCGTCCCGTCTCCACCCTGAACAGTCACGCCTAACGCTTGAGAACGCTTAGATGCGCTCAGGGTGTCCGTATTTCACACTCATCATCTGATTTTCATAATAAGCCAATGAGGCAGGTGCCACCGACAGCCGCACCTCACAGGTGAGCCTGAGGTCAGGTAATTAAGTCCGGAGCCCATCAGTGAGCCCTCCCAGCCTCTCCGGTCCCTTCCGCACCCCGCCGGGCACACGGCAGGGAGGTAAGGAGATCACCGCACCCTGCACGCACCCCCGGCCCCGGCCCAGTCCCCTTTCCGGGCCTCTGCTCGCCCTCCCCTCTGCCACGAATGTCCTTCCTGCGTCTGCACGGAGTGCGGTGGATAAAAACAAGCTGAAACTTGCAGGCCAGCCTCGCCCCTAAGCACGCGTGTCGGCTCTTCGACCTACAACGACCCGGCACAGAAATACATCATCGGCCCCATTTGACATGTGACCAAGGCAGAGGGGGTGCTAACTTGCCCAGGGTCCCTCGGCTCGGAAGCAGCAGAGTGGACTTGAACTCGGGCGTCTGGCCTGGAGGTCCACAACCCCCGTCACTATGCTTCACCTCTCGGTCCTCGCCCGATGCTTGTCCTACAGTCGCCGGTGTTGAGACTACACCCGTCGTGTGGGTCTCCTCTTCCAGGAAGCCTTCCCAGGCTCACCCCGGCTCCTCCCTCGCTTCCCTGGTCTGAAGTCCTATCGCATTACATCGTCTGCCGGGCCCCTGGGTGTATTCTAACTCCTCTAACAGGCTGGACGTCCCAGAGGGAGGGCCCTATCGCCCCGACGTTGTTGTTGGAGAAGCGGTATGGACCGGGCCGGGGCGAAGGCGGGCAGCAGGGCTGAGGACAGCGCGGGCTGCAAGCACGCCCAGCTCTGCGCTCGCTCTCACTGCCCAGTTACGCCTGTGCCTGTGTCCGCGACCTCTGCGTCTCACCCCCAAACAGCAGCGATGACACCGGCCTTGCGGGCTCCTTTGAGGAGTGAATGAGTGTGTCAAGCAGTTTTTGCCCAAGGACAGTGGCTATTACACTACGCTCGGGGGCAAGGCCGGTCGCCTTGTCTGTCCCCGGGTCTCTGCCAGCACGTGAGTGCCCCCGAGGCTGCGCCGGGCTGGCTGCCGGCCCCTCCAGCTGCTCGGGAGGCAAAGGCCGACCGCGTGCGGGGCCTCACCCCCGGCTGCTGCTGCTGGAGCATCGCCAGCTCCTGCTGGTACACGGCCGAGGCGCAGGGGTGCACGGGGGGCAGCTGGGCTTCTGGGCACCTCAGCTCCTTCACGGTGTCAGCGGCCACTCCCGCCCGGATGGCCTGGTTGATCCTCCGCACGGCCCGGAGCACTGCAGGGGGGAAGGGAGGCTGCACCAGCCGACCCTGCAGGCCACAGCCCCTCTGGAGGGGCCAGGCCAGCCTAGTGACAGGCCTGGTGTCCGCAGGCTGCCCGTGTCCCTCACCCTCAGGTCCTCTCCACCCTTGCTCTCCAGACGAACGCCCTTGGCGGGGGCCACCACCAACTCACACTCTTAAGAGAGAGTTACACTCGTGTGCATTCCGAAGGGAGCAGAGTGGGACCCCAGCGTGCCCCTCACCCGGGAGGCTGTGACCCCAGGAGGTGAAGGGACTGGCTGCCCGGGACCCAGCGGTGCCCCACTGTCCCTGGCCTGAGGCCTGAGCGAGCTCGTGCAGTGTCCCCCAGGCAGCTGAGGCGGGGCACACCATGTGAGGGACGGAGGGACGGATGGACGGAGGGACGGAGGGACAGAGGAACGGAGAAGGCCCCGCTAAGCTGGGAACTGGGCCGCAGTTAGCACCGCGCTGCAGCGGCGGGCAAGGGTCAGAGGCCCCCACCCCGCAGGAGCCCGCGAAGCCCGGGCCAGACCCCGCCTGGAGACAACGTACTGGCCAGCTCCCGATCACCCCTCTCGTTGGCGGCGGCCACACCGGCTTGGACCTCCTCCTTTTCCAGAAGCTCCTCCAGGCCCAGCTCCTGGAAGCGGGAAGACACGCAGCACAGGAGGCCTCGGGGCTGTGCACACGACTCCACAGCTGCCAGGGGAAGTGCAGGCCCACCCGGCCAATGACCCCCACCTGCCTCGCCCTGAGGCCCCCCGCGCTATAGCGGGCAGGGGGCAGGCCCGGCCGACCTGAGCTTTCTGCTCTCTGTCTGAGCTCAGCTGCTGCAGGTACCAGTCTGCGAAGCCCCTCCTCACGTCCCGCAGGGCCAGGGCAGGGTCCCAGAGGGCCTCGAGCAAGGCCTCAGCCCTCCGACTCTCCAGCGCCCAGTCCACAGCTTCTAGCGCCCCAAGGACTGAAAAAGACAAGACGCCCCGGGCCGTGTGGGAAAGCCCCAGCCCAGGCACCCCACCCTGTCTCTGGTTCTGGGGCGACGGGTCGGGCCCAAGTCCTTCAGCGTGACCTGCCCCAGACCCCGAGGGCATCCTGACGCCTCCGCCTGGGCCTCCAAGCAGCGTCCACCCAGCCTGTCCCCCTTACTGTTGGCGTGGCTGACGTGGCCCTGGATTTCGGCCTGAGTCAGGTGGCAGTCATAGATGTCCCGGCTCTCCACGTCCTCCTGCAAGCACCGCAGTGTGAGGGGACCCCGAGCCCGGCTCCTCCTCCCCGCCCCCGCCCGTCTGTCCCCAGGCGAAGGTCAGCCTGGTCGGAAGGAATCTGGGACACTGTAGGGTCCAACCCCCGGCGCCGACAGTTGTCCGGCCAGCCCAGTCCCACCCGCCCCTGCGTGCCACCGTGTGTCCAGCCGTCACTGAAGGCCCAGCCCCGGAGCCTGTTCTCCTGTCCTCCGCATGCGGTGTGTTCTAAATCACCCTCCCATTTCTCATAACTGACAACTGGTTCCCGTGAGCGACGCTGGAGCCCAGACACAGGAGAGAGAGGCGTCTCGGTCTCACCCGGGACGGCCCGGGCGCCAGCTCTCCAGCCCGTGCACCCCAAACCTCCTCCTTACGCGGCTCCCGGTGCTGGCGGCCTTCTCCCTCTTGGCCTGGGCCAGCAGCTCCTGGTAGATGGCTGCCAGCGGCCCGCGAACATTGCCCAGCAGAGCGCTGGGGTTCTGCAAGGCAGCCAGCGTGTCCTCAGCCACCCCGCGCTCCACGGCCTCGTTGATGGCCAGCACGGCAGCGTGGACTAGGAGGGGGCAGGCAACGAGGTCAGCGGGCCGGCTGCCGGCCTCGGACGCCCACAGGGGCCAGGCCAGCCAGGTGGCCTGATGCCCTGCCAGTGGGTGAGGGGTCTGGGACTCCATCCGAGGGCCCCTGGGGGCAGGCCGCCCCTACCTGCAGCCTCGTCCCCCGACAGCTCGCTGGCCAGGATGCCTCCGATTTTGCTGAAGGCAGGCAGCTGGAGGCCGTATCTGGCCAGCTCAGAGGCCATGTGGCTGACTTCCTCGGCTGCAATGACACCAGAGGTGGCCAACATCAGCCCGCAGCCTCTAGGCCGGGCAGACCGCGGTGGCCAGGGCAGGAGCTGGGCTCACCCGTGAACTTCACCTTCCCGTACAGGTCGTGTATCTGAGGAGCCAGGCCCAGCCGGAAGAGGAAGAGACTGTGAGAGGGAGGGAGACATGGGGCCACTCGTCTGGGGCTCGGGGACGCGGACCACTCAGCACTGCCCTCGAGTTGCCACGGCCCACAGGGAGGGTGTCACTGGACACCCGGCCACAGCTGGAGCTGCCGGCGGCAGAGAGGGCGCCGCGGGAGCTCTGGGTGCTGTGCAGCGCCGGTCACAGGAAGGAGACGGGGGTGGGGGGGGCACGGCCAGCAGAGACTACGCCGAGGCACGGGGGCCAGAGAGGACACAGGAAGCGAGGTCGGGAAGAGGCGGCGGGGTGGACGCGGGGACCGTCTGATTCGGCCAGCGGTGGCTGACAGCCGGGTGCGAGCAGAACCGAGCAGCCCTCACTGTTCCCACTACGTGACGGGCACGTGACGGGCACGTGACACTCTTGGTGGGTCCCGTGCGCCCCAGTCGCAGGCTGAAGACGCTTCCCTGCCCGCTCCCCTTCGCCCACAGCCACGCACGGACGCCCGCAAACGCGCACAGGAGTGCAGCACAGCCGCTCCCCGAATCCTCGCTCCCGGGACGCGCCCCGCGCCGGGTCCGCTGTCCGCTGTCCGCTGCTGGGCGCACGCGCCGGAGGCCCAGGTGGCGGACCGAGGCCGGGCTCTCTCACCTGAGCGCGTGCAGGCAGTACACCACCCGGGGCATGTTCTTTTTGTCGTAGATGTCTGTGGTCTCCGGGAAGAAGGTCTGCGGAGAACACCGCCCGTCACGGCCACGCTGGCACCGGAGGCGGGCGCCGGGGGCTCGTCCTCTGCGACCTGGGGTGTGTGCTCCCTGGTTGCCCGGGGCTTCTAGGTCAGTCCCTCCAACCATTTACGGCCAGCCCAGCGTCCACGCAAGGCAGTGGGGACACTCACTAAGCCGAGACCACGTGGCCCAGATCGACCAAACGCCACATAGGCTGTCGAGGGCACAGGATGCAGGCCGTATCCTCCAGGAGGGACAGGCCCTGTCACCCTAAAGACATGGCCAGCCCCTGCCCCTCGCCTCGGACTCTTGCCAGAAGGTGGCGTGCAGGGGGTCCCTGTCTCTGAGCCAGAGGCCTCCGACCGGCGGGGACCCCTCTAAGAGGAGCTGAGTCGCCCCAGGCACGGCTGTCCACGCCACCTGCAACCGTAACGGGGTCTAACCACAGCGCCTCTTCACTTCACATTCACAAGAAAGGACCAGATCTGGAGACTCAGTGCCGCCACCCACGGAGGACACGTGGCCTCCACAGCTCCCGCCTCCCACCAAAGCGTCTTTCTTGACTTCTGTTCCCGTGTCTTGGAATTCGAAGCAGAGAGAACCCGTCATGCCTGTGTGCCCAGCTCTCTACAAGTGACAAAGGGAAGTCACATGATCACGACCCTCCTGCCAGCCTAGTAGACAGGGCAGGGCTGCTGCCCCCATTTCACAGACAAGGAGCCAGCTGAGGATCAGAGGATGAGAGGACACACAGCATGCGTCCACTTGGGGTCTGGGGCCGGGACTTCCAAGCCGGCCCCTGGGGCTGTGGCGTGCCCTCGCTTCGCGCTGTGCAGTTCTCGGGGGGAGGAGCTTGGCCGGGACGCGCCCCATCTCCCGTGTCACCCGGGGCCTCACGGTAAAAGCCTCCGCCCGCTTTTACCCACGGGGAAGGTGGGGACAGACACCAATAACACAGCCCCAAGGAACCTAAACTCTCGGATCAAGTCAGAAGACGCAGCGATGAGGGTACAGGGTCCCCGGGAGAGAGTGTGTGTGGCGAGGGCTGAGGGGCTGGTGCTGGGTCAAGCTGAACCCCAACCCGGGCCCGGCGTTACCGGAGGCAGACCGACGTGGGCGATGGCGGACAGCCAGAGGTTGATGTTGTCCGTGTGGCGGAAATGCAAGCCGGTCGCCTGGGAGGGAAAGGAGACAAGAACCCGCTCCAGTTCTCGGGGTTCCCTCCGCGCAGAGCCCCGACCGTGGCCCGGAGGCTCGAGGAGCTGGGGGAGCCAGAGGCACCTGCCCCGTGGCCTTGCCAGGACAGACGCGGACTGACGGGCACCACGGGCTGGGTGTCCGGCAGGACGCCGGGGACAATGAGGCACAAATGGGGCTAGGAATCCAGCAGGGCAGGCCTGGGGCAGGAGGCAGGGGCGGGCGGGCTGGCTGCGGCATGGGGGGGGCCAGCACGCCCAGGGAGCACAGCCGGGGGTGCCGACTGGGGGTGGCGGAGGCTGCTTGCAAGCTCTCCTATTGGGGAATCAGGGGGATCCCAAAGCCTGCCCAGCCAGTGTCCCTTGCTGCTACGGATAATGTGCAGCCGCCACCGCTGCTGTGGTCCCAGCGCGATGAAAGGGGACGCT
>NW_006443131.1:1100998-1118321 GCF_000325575.1 Pteropus alecto | reverse complement strand
CAGGTTCGGACAACGAGTGGTGTGTCCCCCTGCTCCCGTGGCTACAGGAAGGGGCAGTGTGAGCGGAAGGCCGCAGCGGGCAGAGCCCTCGGACTCACCCGATACCGCAGCTGCTGCATGTCATAGATCTTCTTCGGGGGGACCACGGAGGGCGCGAAGCAGTGGCCCAGCTTGGCCAGCAGCACCCCGTTCCGGAGGCTGTCCTCCAGCTCCACCGGGGAAGGCAGCTCCTCCTTCAGGCAGGCCTCCATCCAGCTGAGGGCACGAGAGCATGGCGGGTCCTTTGCACATGCCCCGGCCCAGGACCTCCCCTCCCCGACTGCCCGGCCTCCCGCCCCTGCCCTGCTCCCAGCACCCCTCTCTGCCCACTGCCTGGCTGTGCCCACCCTCTCCCAAGCTGCCCAACCCCTGGACTGGCCGTTTCTCAGCCCCCAGCCCCGGGAAAGCTCCCCTGACCGATCTGAACCCGCCCGCCTCTGGGGAGCTTAAACAGGCTCCTGTATGGCACGTGATATAACCGTTCACGCAGCCTGCCAGGCACTTGACTGCCGGACCAACCGAATCTGCTTACTCTCCCATCCGGCACGTTCTCTGAGAAGCCAGGTACAGAAGGGTCAGGCCTGCCCGTGAGCATGACCCACACGGCCCATAACCCGGCTTTGATGAGGAGGGTGGTGGGGAACCCCCAGGGCTGGCGGGAGGGGAGCAACACAAAGGGCCAGGAAGGTCACGGCCCTTGGCATCGGGAGACACCGTCTCCCCCTTCACCTGAGCCTCATCTGCACAACCTGCAAAGTGAACCCCGCGCCGCTGCCTAAACCCCGCGCCGCCTGAACCCCTGCTTCGGCCGGCAGCTGCCCAGGCTCAGCGAGCAAAGGCCGTGAAAACACTTTGCATGTAAGTGTAAAGTGTTAGCGTCGCTGCTGGACAGGGCTCCTGGGTGGGGTCTGCACGCTTCTCCGGCCCTCAGGGTCGGCATGAGAGCAGCCGTTCCCAAAGCCGATCGCGGCCCACCTCACGCCTCCCCGCCAGGCGCCTCACTGCCTGTCCCCCCGTCCTGCTTATGCAGAGCGTTCAGAACGTACTATTGACTAAGAGGAAGGAATGAGGCGTTTATCCTGCTGTTAGAGCCGACATTCACTTACAGGAAATACGGGGTCGAGAGGGACAGGTGGAAGGACATGAGAAAGCACAGACCGAGGCAGAACGTGGGGTGCGCTATGGGGCGCGTGCCCCATTTCTCCGACAGGTCAGTGACATGAGAACTGAGAAGGGGCGGCGGGCAGTTCTAGAGTAAAGACCACCCGAGGGTCACGACGACCAAGGGTGATGCGTGAACGTTCTCAGGTCCCTATGGGAAAGCGGATTGTTTTAGACAAGCAGGAAAATTTGAAAGAGGCCTGGATATTGATCTTCCCAGGACCGAGGGATGACTTGGGGGCTTTGCGATGGTGCTGCGGCCACGTCGGCAAATGCCCACGGACTACGGAGACACGCGTCGAGGTGCGTGGGGCACGTGACAAAGGGACGTGACGTCATCTTGGTTCACAGGTGGTGGGATCGTCTGTGCAGGAAATCTGAAGGAAGGCGACCAGAACATGCTGGTCCTGACAAGGGATTGCAGCCAGTTTTCGGGATATGAGGCCAACGTATAAAAGTCAGTTGCTTTCCTGTCTACCAAGCGGGATTTGAAATTAAAAACAATACCATTTACGTTCGTTAGCGCCCCCAAAAATCACATTCGTGGGTATAAATCTAACAAAACATACACAAGATCAACGTGAGAAAACCGTAAAACGCTGACGAACGAAATCAAAGAACTGAATAAATGAAGAGATTTTCCATATTCATGGATCGAAAAACTCAATATTGTCAACATGTCAGTTCTTCCCGATTTGAACTGTAGATTCGATGCAATCCCAGTCGAAAGCCTGGCAAGTTATTTTGTGGATTTCGAGGAACCGAGTCTACAGTTTACGGGGAGCGGCAGCAGACTCGGCGTGGGCCACCTGACACTGGAGGAGGAGGACACTGGAGAAGCGACTCAGCCACAGCGTTCCAGACAGGGCGGGGCAACGAGACTCACATAAACGGTCAACTGACCCCGGACAGAGGAGCAAAGGACACACAGCGGAGCAGGGACAGTCTCGACACACGGAATGGGAACGACTGGCCGTCCGCCTACAAAAAACGAGCCTAGACGCAGATCTTACACCCGTCACGGAAATCAGCTCAAACTGAAGTGTCAACTGAAGTGTAAAATGTAAAACTGTTAAACTCCTAGAAGCCAGCGTAGGAGAAGATGATGCGAGGTCACCTGGGTGACCCCGGGTGTGGTGATGGCTTTTTAGACACAACGAAGGCATAATTCTTGAAAGAAACAATTGATACGCTGAACTTCACTAAAATTAAAAACTTCTGCTCTACAACAGACAACGTCAAGAGAATGAGAAGACCAGCCACAGACTGAAAGAATTTGCAAAAGACGCCTCTGACAAAAGTGTTACTCAAGATAACAAACGACCGTCAAAACTCAACAATAAGAAAATAAACAACCCGATCGAGAAATGGACCAGAGACCTTAGCAGACCTTCTTCACCAAAGAAGACACGCAGAGGGCAATGGCACATGAAAAGATGCTCCGCATCTTATGTCATCAGGTGAATGCGAATTAAAACAACAACGGGACACCAGACACACCCAGAACAGCCCACATCTGGAGCGCTGACCACCGATCGATCGCTGGCGAGGAGGTGGAGCGGCAGGAGCTGTCACTCACGCTCGCTGCTCCTGCGAACGCGACACGGTGCAGCCACTCAGGAAGACAGCTTAGTGGATTCTTGCAACGCTAAACGTACTGTCACCCTACGACCCAGCAGTCGTGCTCCCCAAAAGAGCCAAAGCCTGTGTCCACACAAAAAAACCTGCACGCAGATGTTATGGAAGCTTTGATCAGAGCTGCCGGAACCCGAAGCCACCGAGGCGCCCTTGGGTAGGGGGATGGGCCGTGGTGCGTCCGGACAGGGCAGCACTGTCATTATCCAGCGCCAATAAGAAATGAGCTGTCAGCCCCGAGACGGCAGGCAGGAAGCTTGAAGGCACATTACCACGAAGCGGCAGCCACCCTGACAAGGCTGCGTGTTGTGTGATGCCAGGTACGTGACGTTCTGGAAACGGCAAAACTACAGGGACAGTAAAGTGACCGGTGGTTGCCAGGCGCTGGGGGAGGGGGAACGGGAGGAGCACAGGAGATTTTTAGGGCAGTGAAGGGACTCTGTGTGACACTATAATGGTGGATACGCGTCGTTATACATTTGTCCAAACCCGCAGAATATGCGACCCCAGGAGGGGGCCCTAATGTGGACCGCGGACTTGGGGTGATGATGACATCTGTGTCAGTGTGGTTCATCATCTGTAACAGATGCGCCTCTCTGGCGGGAAGTCGACAGTGGGGGGCTGCAGTGGGGGCCACGTGTGTGGCGGGGGGGCTGCGTGTGTGGACAGGGTGGATGGAAAGTCTACCTTCCTTTCACTTTTGCTGTGAACCTAAAACAGCTCTGATAAAATAGAGTCTTAAAAAACATAGAAGATGCTATTTCAACTCTCCCTTCCCCACAGGACGGGCCCTGCCCTCTGCGTTTGCTGTGGGGCAGGCGCCGTGGGCGGGGTGGGGGCGGCCGGGGAGAGGGCGCCCCGCTGCTCACCGCTTGGCCTCCTCCAGCCGGCACAGGTACTGATAGGCCACGTTCTGCCTCCTCTGCTCGTCCATCTCCTCGGCCGTGAGGCGCTCATCTGAGGGGCGAAGGGGACAGGGTCCGGGAAGGGGGCGTTAGACAGAGGGCCGGAGGCTCCCCCTAACGCATGTCTTAGGCGGCTCTGCTCAGGACCGGAGGTGTCCCCCGTATCCGTGTCCCTCTACCCAGGACACCCTGGCTCCCGTCTGCTGCCCCCACCCGTGGCGCTGTCCTCGGCAGCACCCTGCCGAAGCGTGGCCCGTCCACCGCCGTCCTGCTCAGAGGGACTCCTGACCGTCCCCTGCAGACGTCTTCCTGACCCCTCCTTGCCGAATCCGCCTCAGGGCCCCCCCCTCAATGCCTCCCAGCGGAGACGTCCGGCCCCCTTGGCCGAGAATTTGGCTCCTCGCTCTACCACTAACTAGACGCTGAGTTCTCCGAGGCCTGGACCCGCGTCACCCCCCACCCCAGGCCTCTCCCAGAGGCTGGGCTGACAGGGCAGCAAGGACTCGTCACCGACAGCCTTTCCCTCATCCCACACCTCCCTGTGCAGGCGCTGGGCTAGGGGACCCCTCTTCTCAAGAAGAGAGACAATCACTAGAACAGCACCTAATGTGACAAGCGTGGTCATGGCTGGTGACAGTCCACATGGGCAGCAAAGGGAGCAAGGGGTTCTGTGACCGGACTCTTAAAAACCCTTGAGGAATGAGGGGGGCGGGGGGACGGGGAGCACCGCCACCGCTCGGGACTAAGTACGACAGGTGATCAAGGACCACAGGGCATCTTCGCCCGTTTTGGTGCGGGCCACCTGAGGAGGAAAACAACCTCCAGGCTAAACAAAATGCAAACGCTCGGACCCCCAAACTCAAGAACAGGGAGCCCCGAAATGAGAGGCGTTCCCATTCTGCCTTAGCCACAGCCGCCCTCCGCCCTGGTGCTTCCTCCTCTCCCCAGCTCTGCGGTCTCCTGAGAGACGACAAATACAAAATCAGGATGCAAGAAAGCTACACACACACACACACACACACACACACACACCCCAAAAAAATAAACTCCGAGGCCTCGGTCACTCTGCCTGACTCAGCACTTAATGCCTTCCCACTCACCCTGCAGTATGATCTGGGGAGGGGGAGGCTTATGAGGAATGACAGTTCACACACACACACACACACACACACGCACGCACACGCACGCACGCACACACACACGCACGCACGCACACACCCTCCTGTTCACACTGCAAAGTGCTGGCCAACCGCAGGAAGTCCACAGGTCCCTCCAAGGCAGGGCATAAGGAACAAGTGTTGGCTGTCGGTTGCTAAGCATGGAAAATGAGCCAGTAAGTGAATGACATAACCCCAGAGCTATGAACCGGTCGGTGAGAGCCACTGGGCGGGCTGGGTACAGACATGCACAGTCTAAGTCGGTCCCCGCCCCTCTGGGGTCTGACCCAGCCTCCCTCCAGAGGCCGGTGGGCGTGCACCTTGTCTTTTGAATCCTAAGGGAGGGGAAAGGAAAAGGGTGGAAGGAAGAGACTGCCTGGCGTTCAGAAGGTCAGACGCAGGGCCCGACCACACCTGCTGGCCCTAAAGCTCTGGGAGGGGCTCGTGAACTTGCACCTCAAACGAGTGCCCCAGGTAATTGTGACACCCTGAAGCTGGCTAGGCATGGTCCCCAAGGGGCCTCGAAAAGTCGAGGAGCCCTCTGTGGGAGTCAAACAAAATAGTTTTCCTCCCACTTTTCTAAGTTCTTCTGGCTGAGTCGATAATCAAAATAACAGGAGACAGACGGACAGGAGAAAAATGTCCAAAACGTATGATGGACGTTCATGTGGAGGCCGCGGGAACGCAGACCCGTGGAGGCCTTGGGCAGTGGGGTGAACATGCCCCTCCGGACAAAGGCGGGCGGGGGTCTGGAGAGGAGAAGGCGAAGCATGCGACACAGATCTTGGCTGGGCCTCCAGAACCGGCGGGAAGCGGGCGGGGACCGCGAGCAGGCCCTGCTGCGGTGGTCCCCGCCCTCGCCTCGGGTCCCATGCGACAGCCAGGTGACGCCCTGCCTCCAAGCCAGCTTTCCTATCTGACCTCCTTCAGGCGGGAGGGCCACAGCTTCTTCCCGAGTCTTCTGTCTCCCAACAACTCGGTTAAAATCAACGTCCCAAAAGGTGCATTTGGGGGTGGCAAAACTTTGCTCCCCGTCACCCTCCAGGTCCCTTTTGGCGTCTGTCCTGTCCCCTGGTAGCGCTTAGCAAGCATGGCAGCCATCAGTAACCGCTGAATTTTAGGGGGCCACCCGGACCACCCGCATTGCCCCCTCCGCGGAGCCCAGAATGTGGGAGAAGGGAGGAAACCAGCTCGCAGGGCCGGGAGGTCCGGCCGCGCCCAGCTCCGCTCCGGCCGCGCAGGAGGACGGCGTCCGGGGCCCGTGTCCCCCCGCCCGCTGCGCCCTCCCAGGGCCGCCCCCTCCCCGACCCGCGGGGACAGCACGGCCCGGCCACTCACAGACCGCCCGGCCCTGGGCCGCGCCGCTCGCCTCCATGTCCTCTCGGAGTTTGAATCTCCCGCCGCCGGCCACCGCCCCTCGCCGTCGCCGCGGCCGGACGGGCCGCGCCGGGGCCGCGCGCAGGGGACGCTGGGATTTGCAGTCCGGCCGGGCGGGCCCCGCGCTCCCTCCCCGCGGACCCCGGACACCTCCTTCTCATCCGCCTGGCCCTTTCCAGGGGTCGGGGTGTGGGCAGCCTTCTCGCATCCTGACTGTATTTGTCGTCCCTAAGGGGCCCACAGAGGTGGGGAGAGGAGGAAGGACCAGGAGGCGGGGAGGCCGTGGCTAAGGCAGAGCGCGAGAGGAGATGAGCAACCAGAGGCTTAGAAGTGCCGCGCCGCTGAAAACGCGCAGAGCCAAGGCCAGCTCCAGGGCGAGCCCCTAACCACTGCGCACCGCCGGCCCCCAAGGCCATGGGCGCCAGACCGAGAGGACAGGCGTGCTGGAGAGCGGCTGCGGAAGGGCGAGCGGCCGGACCGGGAGCTGCAGGAGAGGCGGCCACATGGGCGTCTACCAGCTCGGGGACCCGGGCGTGGGCCACCGGCTAAAGCGGAACGCAGCGTGGGCGGGTTAGAGGAAGCGGGAACTGCCCCTGGACAAGCTCGGTCTAGGAGGCACTGGCCTGTCGCTGGAGTTAAAATCAGGGAGGCGGAAGCGCAGGTAAAGCGGGAAAGAGCAAAGGGCAGAGTGAACGAACGAGAGGATGATGCAGACACATCGCCGGATCGCTGAGAGCCACTGGAAGTGCGGTGACAGCGGCCTCGGTCCCTGTGTCTCCCCAAATCACCCCGCCTCGGGGAAGCCCCGGAGTCCACAGCACACTGAGCTGCCCGTCTGGCCCCGGCCAGGCTGAGGTGGCTCCTGCAGGCCCGGCCGTGGGCCGAGGAGCCTCGGACCTGGCACGGCGGGCCCTGGGCGGAGGCCCCGGGCAAACGCGGCTGAGCCCCACCGTTCCCTCAGTTCCCTTCGTTTCCGGCAAAGCCCCCTCTACTTAGAAGAGGCCCCGTTCCCAGGTCAGCGAGGACATTGCTCTCTGACGCAGGCCGCCCTGGGGCCTGCCGTCCTCCCATGACGCAGAACTCGGGGGGCTGCGGATCCGCGGAGCCAGGAACGGGGGTCCGCGGGCAGCGATGCCCAGGCCTTTCCTGACCATCGACCTTTCGCCCTGTTCCCAACTGCGAAACTACCCCGCAGAAGCGCAGCGCGCGAGCGTGCGTGCCCACGTGCGTGCGGGAGGGTTCGCTTTCCGAGCGGCCCGAGCCTCTTTAAAGCTGGCCGTCGCAGCTAGTGCAGGGGACCCAGCCGCAGAAAGCCCAGGGTCTGGTCCCAGCTGCCCGACTGCTCTGTGACCTCTGGCAGGTCACACCTGCGGTCTGAGCCTGGCCCCCTCCTCTGTGAAAGGGGGAGACGGTCTTTGAGGTTGTAGCCAATAACAGACCCACGATGCTTGACTCGTTGCTCCCAGTCAGGGACCTGAGGGGTGTGTCTGCAGGGGTGGGACAGGGCAGGCAATGGAACCCAGGCATCCGTGCCCAGGGTCCAGCACTACGATAGGTCACCTGATCTGTCAATCAAAGAATCTCCTAGGAGCGGAGGGCGGTACCTGGTTGTCTGGTAACCCCCGGGGCTCTGAGCTAAGAAGCCAGGGGCGGTAACTTAAGCCAGAGGGACCATTCCAGAAAGCCATCTGCGGAGAAGATCGAGGAGGTAAGGTGTCTCCCGGCTGAGGCCACAGGACGGAGCGATGGCCCCGAAGAGGCAGGATTCCTGGGTGTTGTCAGGCGCAGGAGGAGTTTCTATAGAAGGGGAAAGTACCATCTCAGCCGCTTCTCCTAAAACAGGGCGGGGGTGTTGAGACCCCAGTGCCTGGGTCTCTCTCCTGTTCCAGCACCGGGGAGCAGAGTTTGGGAACAGCCCCCACCTCTCTAGAGGAGAGGCCCTGTCGGGAAGCAGAGCCCATGAAAGAGCGTCCTGGGTTTAAGGGCGCCTGGAGGGGGGGGGGGCCGGAACCAGCCAGCAGACGGGGGAGAAAGGGTCCCCCGGGGCAGACAGCAAGAGGGCAGCAGGCGGCGGCCTCGCTCCTGGAAGTTGGCCCCTTGCCAGTTCAGGAGCCTCCTGGGCCTGGTGCCCCCCGCACGTGGCAGGGGCTCCCCGAGCGTCTGCTGACGTGGTTGGAGCTACGTCTTGAGATGCGGCAGGAGCACCTAGATTATGAGTGGGTGGTGCGTGCGATGACGCGGGGGCGGGGGCAGACGCTGGAGGACAGGCCCTGCCAAACGTGAGAGTGGCCGCGTCGGGCCGTCTTAAGTGCGTTAGACGCCGTGACCAGCCATCTCCGGGCCTTTCATCTCGTCTGGTCAGCGTTTCTCGGGATAAATGTGTGATAAACAGTTACCTGCTCTGTGCCAGGCCCTTCAAGTCGCTCCACATCGAATAGGTGAGAGAGACACGAGAAGTGCCAGCTCTGGCCCCGTGTGACACATGCCAGGCGGCGCGCGGGGGGCAGAGGGAAGCTGGCCGAGGGGAGGGCCGTTCGGAAGGAAGCTATTAACCTGCAGGAGGGGGGGCTAAGAATTGGCGGGGCATTGCGGTGACGGTGGCACAGATGAAGCAAAGCGCGGTGGCACGGGAGGTTCCCGCAGCCCAGGGATCTCAGCCGGGCAGGGAAGCCGCCGCACCGCCTGCCAGGGCCTCTGCTTGGGGGGTGCCGAGGGCGCTGTGCTGAACCCCGTGCTCTCCGTTGTCAGCGCCATGTCTTCCCCCTGCCCCGAGGACGCCCCGCGAGAGCCTGAGCCGGAGCGCTCAAGCGCCAAGAAGGAAAAGAAGAGAAAGTGGCCGCAGCGGGAGGCCAGCATCCTGGGCCTCACCAGGGCTGGCCACAGGGCCCTACTGGCCGGCCAGGACCAGGAGGCCTTGACCAGCTTCCAGAGGGCCTTCCTCCTGGCCTCCGAGGCCCCACGAGAAAGGGACACCCTCGTCCTCCAGGCCTGTGCCTTCAACCTGGGGGCCGCCTACGTGGAGACCGGGGACCCAGCCCGAGGCCTCGCGCTGCTCCTGCGAGCCCAGCCTGAGGGGCAGGCACAGGGCGGGCGTCACGGCGACCAGTGTTTCAACGTGGCTCTGGCCTACCATGCCCTGGGTGACCTGCCTCAAGCTTTGGCCTGGTACCGCAAGGCCCTGGGCCACTACCAGCCACTCTGTGACCAGGGGCGAGCCCAGGCCCAAATGGGAGGCTGCTACCAGGCTCTGGGGCAGCCCGGGCCAGCAGCTCACTGCCTGCAGGAAGCAAGCCGGGCCTATGCGCAGGCCGGGCAGCCGCGGGCTGCAGCCCTGGCGCTGGGGGCCGCGGCGGGCTGCATGCTGAGCAGCGGGCAGCACGCGGTGAGCGAGGTGGTGCGGGTGCTGCAGGAAAGCCGGAGGCTCGCGGAGAGGAGCGCCGAGCGGGGGCTGCTGGGTGAGGCCTTTGGGGTGTGGGGACGTTCAGACCGGGCGACACTCTGAGAGGTGGGGTGGAAGCAGAGGCCTTTCTGAGGGCTGGGGAAGGGGCCAGTGGGCCTTGGGAGCGTGGGACGGGGGC
The DNA here is from genome assembly GCF_000325575.1 of Pteropus alecto. Taxonomy (NCBI): domain Eukaryota; kingdom Metazoa; phylum Chordata; class Mammalia; order Chiroptera; family Pteropodidae; genus Pteropus; species Pteropus alecto. Next base: position 1,108,469 of record NW_006443131.1, on the reverse strand, counting down.
TACCCCAGTGCAGCCTCGGTCACATCCGGCCCGGGTACCCGTGACCTTGGCCTGGCCCCCCAGGGCGGCTGTACAATGACCTAGGCCTGAGCTACTCCCAGCTCCGGCTGTTCCCGCTGGCGGCCGAGGCCTTCCTGCAGGCGCTGCCCCTGTGCCGGGCGCCGGGAGAGGCGGCCACGGTGCTGACAAACCTCGGGATGGCCCACAACGCCCTCGGCAACTACCAGGAGGCCCGGGAGTTCCACCGGAAGGCTGCCGCCCTGCACGGTGCGTGCCAGGGCCTGGGGAATCCGTCTGGGACCGAGGGACTGAGAGGGGGTCCAGCAGGGGCCCCAAAGCTGAAGAGTGGCTGGACCTTTAGGACCGGTTATGGGGCTGGGGATGCAGGAAGTGGGTGGCCAGGCAGGGCAGAGGGTGCTGGGCCCAGAGGCCGAGGCCTGGGGCTGGGAGGGCAGCAGCGGGCAGAGGGAGAGCCATTCACGCCCGCCTTGCCCGCTGCACAGAGATGCTGCCCGGCTCGGACTGGCGGGGGCCGGCGGGGGGGAGACTTTCAGGCCCAGGGTCAGGGCTGAGAGACGCTGGCTGTCAGGAGTCCAGGCCTCTGCCGCCTCTGGAGGGGTGCCTGTGGCACCCCGTTGGGGCAGGGTCCTGACGCCCACGGCCACTCTTGCGGTGGGCGGGCTCTGTCATCAGGCTCTGCGGGGCAGCGCTGGGAGCAGGGCCGCAGCTTCGGCAGCCTGGCCTTCGCGCTGAGCCAGCTGGGGGACCACGAGGCCGCCAGGGACAACTACCTGCACGCTCTGCAGGCTGCCCAGGATGCTGGTGCGTGTGAGGGGTTAGCGGGTGGCGGGGTGGCGAAGGCTGAGAGTCCTTGGGGCCAGTGGAGAGGCAGATGGGGTGGGGGAGGGGAGTGCCTCTGGAGGGAGGGTCAGTGGGGCAGGAGGCGTGGAAAGACCTCTCCGGCTCTCCCCAGGGGACACGAAGGGGCAGTGGCAGGCCTGTGAGGGTCTGGGGGCTGCTTCAGCCAGACTGGGGCAGCATGCTCAGGCCTTGGAGCACTACAAGGACGCGCTGGCCCGGTGCCAGGTGAGGCCCTGTCCAGAAACCCAGCTCCTCCCGCCAGCCCTCCAGCCTTGCCCACTGACACTCCGGTCTCCATCATCCACCCACTCATTAAGCACACACTGGGCACAGCGGGGGCTGGGTCCCGGGAACCTGGTGAGGGAGGGTCCCTCTGTCTCTGTCTCTGTCCACGGTGCTGGGCGGGACCTTGGCAAGGGGTGGGCAAGAGGGAAGGAAGACAGAGCCCCTCCCCGCCGTGGGTCTCCCTGCCCGCCCCACGCAGGCCCCCGGGAGCCGAAGCGCTGACCTCCCCCGTACCCTACTTCCCTTCCTGTCCCCAGGAGCCAGGTTCTGTGAGAGAGCGGCTGGTGGCCAAGCTGGCGGATGCCATGAGGACCCACTTGGCCCGGGGTGGGCTGGTCCTGGCTCAGAGCCTGGTGAGCCGACCGCTGAGATGGAGCAGGGTGGGAGGACTGCCTGGAGGAGGCGGGTCGTGGCGAGCAGAGCTGGCGCCCTCAAGCTGCTGGCCTGACCCCTCTTCCCTGCTCATCCGCCCTCGTCCAGCATATGGGACACCTATCGCCTATTTGAGGCTGCAAGGTGGGCGGGGCACGGTGGCACGTGTCCCCCACTAGGGCTGTGCCAGGGCCCCGCTGACCGCTAACTAGCTCAGTGAAGCCAAGGGGTGCAAGCCAGGACCCCAGCCACACCAGGGAGACAGAGTTTTAAGTCCTTGGCTGCAGTTCCCGCAAGGGCCACAGGATGGGGGCAGTGCTCCCAGGAAGTCCCCTCTCCCAGCTCCGGACGCGGCTCTGTGGGTCTCCAGAGGGCCCCTCCTCCGCCCGCCCTCACCTCTGTCCTGCTCCCAGCCTCTCCACAGGTCAATGTCCTTCGCTCACCCCTCGCTCACCCCTCAGGAGCTGACACATTTTCGTATTTATTATATGTATTCAGTAGGCTGTACGGCTTCTCTTATTTTAAAGACCAGGATGCCCTACTTAGAATTTGCAAACAAAATAAAATTAGCTTGATGAGGGAAGAGGACGGGGTTGGGGGCCAGTGGACCTGGGTTTCACTCAAAGTTGGCCACCAACCCTCTGCGACTTTGCTCCTGGAGGCCCCGGGCAGGGTGGGGCGGTGGTCAGGCTCCGGCCACGTCTGATCGTCCACGAGCTGGGCTCTACGTGACAGCCACCAGTAGGGCCTAACAGAGCGAAGGGCCTCACCCCGGGACTCCACCCACCGCTGGTTTGCCTGTCTCTCTGTCCCTCAGTGTGTCAGAGGGGATGTACTCACACGTCCACAGCCATTCTTCTCAGACTGACCCCCTTTACTCCCCTTCATCCCCAGACCTCAGCTCCGGGGCGGCCTCCAGTTCCAGGGGGAGCCTGCCCAGCAGGGGTGGCAAGGGGCCCAGCAGAAGGACTGCACAGGTGAGCGGGGCTGCACAGGTGTCGGGAGGTGTTGCAGCTGTGACCTCACAGCAACCCCCAGGGAAGAGGGGGCCTGGCCGGAGTGCTCTGCCCGTCCCCTGCCCCCACAGGCGTCCCGGGGGGAAGGAAGAGGACGAGGAGGCCCTCAGGGGGACAGAGGAAGAGGGCGCCCCGTCAGCTCCGGGGCCGGGCTGGCTTGCGCGGAGGCTGGAGCGTGAGTACACGTGGGCTGTCCCGGCTGAGGGGGGCACCCTCCCCACGCCCGTCATCTCTGCACTGCCTGCCTCCCCCCACTTCTGCTCCTCTCTCGAGACCCTCGCCCATTTCCCCTGAACCTTTTCCGAGTCACCACTTCCACCTTGCCTCCATGGTTTCCCTAACTTCTAGAACTTTCCGTCTGAGAGCACCAGCATTCGTGGGGAGCCCACCGCATGCCAGGGAGCTTGCTGTCCGGCCTCTCCCCGCAGAGGCTCCGGCTCCGGGGGCAGAATTCCTTGCTGCTCGTCGGCTTGATTTCACGTCTTCTTTGCAGTGTGTTTCCTTCCAGGCACTGGCACGTGGTCCCCACGCCAGCCACCGGGTGGCCGGGCTTGCCCAAGACCTGGTGGTGCGGGGCCTCGTGCATGCTGCACCCTCCGTGCTCGGTGACCAGCAGCCCCCCCGCCCCCGGCACCCGCCCTGCTTGTCCTCCCCAAGCGGTCTCTCTGACCAGGATGGTTCTTGGTCCAGAGGCCCACCATGAGTGTCTGTCCCTCTTCGTCCAGGCCAGGCCTCAGGGCCATCTCGTCTCCCATTTGGAGACCAAGGCCTGGTGCCCAGTGGCCCCAGGTCAGTAGGTGGGTCCCAGAGGGACCAGGGAGGCCTGGAGGATGGATAAAGGCAGTAGGAGAGGCCATGGCCTTGGACGATTTAATGCAGGGACGTGATCCCGGTTCAGGCTGGGGAAGGTGCGGTCTGGTGCTTGGGGACAGACAGCCTCGCTCAGCCTCTGTCTCTGCCCTCGCTCAGTTCTGGACGCCCGGCGTGGCCCTGCCTCCTGCACGCCGGACTGCGGGCCCCAGAGAAAGGGAGCCGCCTCCCCACTGCCTTAGAGCCTGGCGGCAGAGGCGGGGGCGGGACAGGGTGACCGCAGCTGGGGCCAGCGGGCTGCTCTTTCCACAGCTACTCCCGCCGCCGAGCTCCGCCCCGCCTCCTTCAGGCCCTCGCCACAGCCCAGGGCCACCGGCCGCAGGGACCCGCGGAGACCCACGGCATCCGGCTTCTGCACGATCACGTGACCCCTTGCTGGCCGCAGCCCTGGCCGCCGTGGTACCTTCCCAAAACTCAACACACAGAGGGGTTTCGGGGACACAGCCTCTTTCAGGGTCCAGCGCTATGCGGATACAGGACACAGCGCCATCAGCAGGCTGGGCAGGGGCTTTGCAATCTCGGCCCTGAGGCTCTTTGTTCCTTGCTGGGGTTTGGGGGCTCAGCAGGCAAAAGAACAAAGGAAAATGGATGGTGAATCTCCCCTTTTCTCTCCGGATCCAAACCGCACGGTCCTAGGGCCCTTGCCCGTTCTGCAAACTATGACTCCCCGGCCAGGAGGCTTTGGCGTTGGTGACTCTCGCCACCGTGTGCCCCCACCCCGCCTTCTCAGGCCGGAAATGGGTCATAAACCACATTCACCAACAGATGCACCCCACCTCCTCCCCGAACCCCAGCAGAGGCCTGCAGCCCACAGGACAACTGCTACCAGCAGCCATGAGGACAGTGAGAGCGTGAAGTCTACCTCCTGGGCACTCGGCACAGGCCCACGTGTCCCACGTGCTTCACGAGTGTTTTCTCCCCTGATCCTCACGACAGACGACACCCCTCGCACAGTGGAGGAGCAGCAGGCAGACAGCTTAGCTCGTCCTCCCAGCTCACGCGCCCGCTGAGTGACGCCGTGAGTCGAAGCTAGGCAGCAAGTCCCCTCTGCAGTGCTGTGCACGTCCACTCTCCTAGTGAAGCCACCGTTGGCTAAGGGTCGCCTGCACTTGCTGCTGAGTGTGTCTGTGGTTGTACGTGTTATTGTAACTTAATTAAATATACAAATTGATGAGCCAAGAGTGTGAAAACAAGCACTGTTTCTATGAAAACTTAGTTGAATCCTTAGAAGACCTGATTAAAGTGAGTCACTTAAAAACTTGTTGACTTAGTTTTGTGAGCAAGATTATTACAGTCTGGGAGAAAGTCATAAAAATAGAGAAGAATTTTGCACTCAGACTGCCATTTATTCCTTCTTCCACCTTAAAACAGCAAGCTGCAAATTGCAGTGATACCCAGCTGGTGAGGTTTATGGAAAGATGGAGAACTAAATCATCAGCCCCATCCTCGGAGAACAGAGGCTGACCACTTTGACAGATGGCAATTGGATGTATTTATTTTTATATATTTTTTATTTTTTTAGGCGAGGCAACCCTTGGTTGACCTCACAGATTGCAAGGACCTTGTCAGCTTACGATCCCTTATTTTTTATTTTTTACACCTACAGCACCTGCTCTTCCTAGGTGGTCTCCCATCCAAGTACTAACCAGGCCTGACCCGGCTTAGCTTCCGTGATCAGACGGGATCGGGCTTGTTCAGGGTGCCATGGCTGTAGACTGTATTTTTTAAGTCGAAATGAGATGATCCACCCCTGATCGTGTCAGGTAAGAGGGCTTCTGCTGTACTGTGAACTACCTCACAATGAGATTTCGAGGATCATTAAAATATGTGTAGAGGACCTACTAGGTGCCAGGCACGGAGGCAGGTGCTGGGGATGCAGCTCTTAACCTTCCTTATGAAAATGGGGTGTCTTATCTTGTCAGCCATTCAAGACGTCTGGACTAAGTTGCAGGTTCATCAACTGTAACAAAAGCCAATATGACGGCTTTAACCAGAGAGAACTTGAATCTAACAGCCCAGGGCTCTCACAGTGGCTTCGAGAGCCAGGCAGGATGCTCTGCCATCCTCAGCCCAGGGTCTCCATCTCAAGGTCTAAGTGGCTGCTCCAGCTCCAGCGTAAGAAAAGAGGAAGTGTTTAAAGGATATGACCTGGCAGTCGCATGTGTCATTTCTGCTCACATCTCATTGGTCAGAGTTCAGTCACGTGTGCATGCCTAGCTGCTGCAAGGGAGGCTGTGTTTAGCTGGGCAGCCGCATGGCCAGATAAAACTCAGGGGTTCTGTTACAAAAGAAAGGAGAATGGATTTTGAGTAGCAGCGTCTGCCACGCAGGAGTATGGCCAACCCAAAACCAACCATCACTGGCTCTACCATTTAGTGATTATTGTCTCAGGGAAACTACTTGACTTCTCTCTGCCATTCAATTTCCTCATCTGTAACGTGAGGATAAAAGCACATGACAGGACCGACAGGATTAAGTTAGAGAATGTACGTAAAGCATCTGGAGCTCAGCTGGTGCTCAGTCCACGTGCTTCTGCTAAGTTGGTTTCGGAAGCATTTCTCTAAGAAAACTCCAAAAGTCCGAAGGGCAGCAACGAGGCGGACTGGGTCTCGGGCACTGGCTCCCTGGGGACAGCCCTCATATGGCTGTTTTCTAAATTCTGGGGGCGTGTGTGGTGGGATATCTTTTGTGTCATTGTTTTATAGTTACATCTAATCAGAATGAAGTCAGCAGTGACAAGCCTTTAGTTACATGTTGCTGCACTTGGGGAAGCAGTTCAGTACAGAATGATGCTTAAGACTACAGACTCAAGGACAAGTTAGCTGCTTGGGTCCTAGCACCACTGACAGTCATCACTGTACATTGGGCATGTCATTCAACATCTTTGAGCCTTGGTTTTCCCATCGGTAAAATGGGAATAATAATAGGACTACTATTAATATGAATTAAGATGATTCATGTTATCACTTGGCACAAGTTAAGTATTCACAACATTATCTATGTCAAAGACAGATGTTCCGCATTGTTTTAGAAATGAATCTTCAGAATCACTAAATTAATTCTCAAACAGGCCAGGGGGAGTCTTGACTAACATAAAGCTATCTAGATACTGCTGAAGTTATGAAGTTAATGAGGTCTTAGATAAGACCTTCCTATTGTAATGTACACTGTACATTACAGTTTCAATGAGTAAACTCAATCTCCAACCCTAAACACAGTCTAACAAAAAGTTTTTCACCACGATTACAGTCTGATAAATTCAATTTCCTACGACAAACATGTAAAACAAGCATAGCTGGAAGCCAAGGGTACATCCCACAGGAGATGAGAAACATAATTTAAAAGGAGGCTTTCGGAGTAGTTAAAAGCTGGAGGGGTTTTTGCAGTGAACTAGCCAGGAAGGCAATTCATGAGACAGGAAAAAAATAAATCTTAAAAAAAAAAAAGGACCTTCATTCTACCTGGATAATTATCTTAGTGCCTTAACGGTAACTGGCTTGTTATTCCACAAACTTCTCCCCTAATCATGCAAGAGTGCGCTTACGTTCTTAAAAGCTCTTGCGTTAACAATGTAATTTGCCTTTCCAGGTTTTCCCTGAAATATTACCGTGACCAGAATCTATGGTTTCAACTCCATTTTGACCATGGCATACTCGACCAACTTAAGGTTTATAACCTATTTCCATAACTGGTAGCCTGATACAGGGGTGAGTGTGACCTACGATTAGGGAAGGACAGCGCGCTGTCCTGGTCAAGAGAGGCGGGGCGCTGACGAAGCGAAGAAAGGAGCCCCAATTACACAACCGCGCCGCGGCGCCCAGGAGCCCCACGTGTGCTGCCCCCGTGACACGTGCCCCCAGCCACTTGCAGACAGGAGCCCGAAACCCGGCGTGCCCGGGCTCGCCCGCGAGTCAGCGGCAGGGCAGGAACAGGGCCAACTGCTACGCCAAACTTGAGGAGCTATTACCAAAGCGCGGACGGAGCCAAAGCGCCTCAGTCCAGGCGGAAACGTGAGGCGAAAGGCGACCGCCCCCGGGACGGCGCGGGACCCGAGCACAGAGGCCGGA
>NW_006443131.1:1085046-1100086 GCF_000325575.1 Pteropus alecto | reverse complement strand
ATGGACATCCCTTTCCTTGGTGAGATGCCCCCAGAGGTAGGCGTCCAGTTCCGTGCCCTCCGCAGTAACCGGCATTCGCTTCCTTCAGCTTGCAGGCTGAGCTCGTCTGCTTATCATCCTTGGAGGACACCTTGGCGGAGAGGGACAGTGCCTGGCACAGGTGGTGCCTACGCTGCGTGGTTAGGAGGAGGGGGGTCTCCTCCATCCCCCGACAGGCGTGTCGAGTCCTTTCCCATCCAGCACACAGGGGACAGTGCCTGGCACAGGTGGTGCCTACGCTGCGCGGTTAGGAGGAGGAGGGTCTCCTCCATACCCCGACAGGCGTGTCGAGTCCTCGCCCCACTTGGAGGCGTCCTTTCCCATCCAGCACACTAGCACATCGTCCGCCCCTTGTGGGAGCTGAGGTGATGCGTGGATTTAGGGGAGGGAAACTTGGGAACTTGAGGTTTCTAAAAACTTTTTAACACATCTTAAAGATGAAGGGACTGAGGCGCAGTGAAGGAAAGTGAGTAGCCCACAGTCACAGACCAGGTCGTGGCAGAGCCGAGCCCGGAACCTGGCCCTCCTGACCGCCGGTCTCAGGCTCCCGGACACCGTGGCCCCCGATGGCAGGCAGGTGGGCCTCGGTGTCTGGACTCAGCCAGGCCTCAACCAGAGACCAACTTGCACTTAACTCACGGCCTCAGAGTGCCATCTGAATGACAGATGGCACTGGGCCTCTGACCCAGCGGGTGGGAGGAGGGCTTCAGGTCCCAGGGGACAGGGCCACGTCCGAGGCTCGCCTGGGCGACTTCGGGAGGGACTGCGCCCTGCTCCTCTCTGTACCCTGCACCTAGGAGAATGCTGCCGCAGCAGGGACTCGTCGGGGGGCGCTCGAGGGGCGGAGACCTGTGCAGCCGCTGGCTCTGACGTCCCTTTTCTGGCTCCACCACAGCCCATGCTGGTCGATGAGCTGTATGAGCTGGTGGTGGACGCCATCTTCGGCTTCAGCTTCAAGGGTGACGTGCGGGAGCCGTTCCGCAGCATCCTGAGCATCCTGAGCGGCCTCACGGTGCCCATTGCCAGCATCGACATTCCCTCAGGTGCTGGGTCCAGGAGGTGGGGGGTGGGGTCGGGGCCCCACTCTGTCCTGAGGCGAGTACCTAGGAGTCTGATTCTTGGCCCAAGACTCAGACCAAGTAGAAAGTGAGTCTTGGGGTGCAGAATACGGCTCTCTGCGTCCCACGACAGAGCGGGGTGCAGGATTCAGGGCACCCTTTCCGTGTGGCTCCGAGACCGAGGCTCTGCGGATGCGAGGTCCCCGGGTGGTCCGCAGGGCTGGGAGGGGACAAGGCGGGCCGTCGCCGCCCTCCCTGAACGCAGCCTCTTTCAGGGTGGGACGTGGAGAAGGGCAGCGCTGCGGGGATCCAGCCGGACCTGCTCGTCTCCCTGACCGCACCCAAAAGGTGTGCCGCCCAGTTTGCCGGTCGCTACCACTACCTGGGGGGCCGTTTCGTGCCACCTGCTCTGGAAAAGAAGTACCAGCTGAATCTGCCCCAGTACCCTGACACGGAGTGTGTGTATCGTCTGCAGTGAAGGAAGGAGCGGGTGCTCCCCCCAGAACTGGGGGGTCCTGGGGACTCTCTGGCAGTGAAGACTAATGGCTGGTGGGTGCCAGAGAGTGACACTGGAGACACAGCGTCCTCTCGCGGGGGGAGGGGGGACACGGGCAAGAGGCTGCTGTGGTATTTGGGGGCAATGAAGATTGACTTTCAGATGCTTTTCTGAAAGAGGCTCCTAGGTGGTGTGCGTGTCCTTTACATGCCATGTGATTCTCCAGTAGGGATGCAGCGGGGCCGGACCTGGTTCTCTGGGCTTCCCCGCCACTCAGCAGGGTAGCAAGACCACAGGCAGCTAATGGGGGTTTCTTCAGAGGCCCCCAAAAAACTCAGTTTGGATTCAGGCACAGGCTAAGGGCCCAAGCTGTGTTTATTCCACCACGTGGCACAGTGTGACTCAGCGCAGGCCGAACCCTGCTCCCGCGGCCTTCACGCCACGAAACCAGCGTGTTGCACCCAGGCCTGTTTCCCGCTGCTCTGAGCAAGGCTGCCCCACAGAGGGAGTCTGCATCCCCGTTCCCACTGCCCTGGCACGCCGTCCCTTGGCCACCTGGCTCCTATAGGCACTTGAGTCCACCATCTCTGGGGGACAATGCCCGCCCCCTGAACTAAGGCACAGTGCTTCCACTCTGAGGCAGACTGGTGTCTCAGAGCGCGGGGGACAGGGTCAGCTCAGGTCTGAGGCTTCAACACCCAGAAAGACTTGCTCAGGCCCCAGACCGGACCTGACTTCCAGTCTCCTCCGCTGCTTCTTTGCCCTCTGGACAGTGCTGACCTCCGCTCTCTCCCCCTCCGCCTGCTTCCGCCTCCGCCTCTCGCCCCTGCCCTCTGCACCCCTGGCCCCGCCGTCCTCTTCATCCTTTACACGCGACACACCCCTCTCCTCCTGACGCTGCCTTTTCTCGCTCCTGCCCTTCCTACCTCTGCGTGCTCTGCTCTCTGCTTCTCTGGTCCCCCCACCCACAACGGCCTCGACTTCATCCTCTGGGTTCAAGTCTCGCCCCTCCGCAGGCCCCTCCACCGCCTCCCCTCCCCCTAAGGCCCCCAACTCCTGATCCTCCTGCTGCCTCCGCCGCTTCTTCCTTTTCCTGGGGAACTGGTCCCCAAGCCGCCCTGTCCCCGCAGCCTCCTCCTCCCCGCTCCCTACCGCTGTCCCCGCCCTCTCATCTGCGGCCACCTCCTGACGTCTCTTCTTGCTTTTCTTGCGTCTCCTGCCCCCCTGACCAGCTCGCTCTGCGGGCTCCGTGTCTGCACCCCGTCCAGCTGCTGTCGCCTCTTCCTCCTCTTTCTGCTTCCGCTTCTGTTTTTGTGTGAGGGGCTCGTGCTCAGGTGGCAGCCGAGGGATCTCAGGGTCCTGGCCTCTGAGCTGAGCCAGGAAGGCCTGCTCCTGGGCCTCCAGCCGGGCCAGCTTGGCCTTCATCGTGATACCCAGACGGGCAGCCCTGAAACCGACGGGGCCTGAGTCAGGGGGTGTCAGGGCAACAGTCTGTCCTTGAGACTGCGCGGACAGAGGGGAGGGGACAGGCTGCTGTCTTCGAGCAGCCGGGAGTTGGGCAGACAGTGGGTGACAGGAAGTGGCCGAGGAGCCACCCAGGACCTACCTGTGCGCTGTCCGGCCCTCGCAGGCTTGGAGCAGCATCTCGTCAGTCAGACTGTGGGTGGGGAGAGACCAGGCTGACCGACAGCTGGGGGGAAAGCCCGACGTCTCCCCCCCCTTGAGCACCCCCCGACGTGTTCCTGCTGGGGCGGCACTCCTAGGTGCGGGGTACAGAGACGAGCCCAGCGCAGTCCCACCAAAGTCGCCCAGGCAAGCCCCTGACGTGGCCCTGTCCCCTGGGACCTGAAGCCCTCCTCCCACCCGCCCAGCCCTGAAATGGAGTCTCACGTCTGTGGCGGGCAGGACCCCTGGCCGTCATCACTGCAGCTTTCCAAGTGCTCGTCCGGCTTCTCCCCACCGGAAGTCAGTGTGGCCTTCTAGGAGGGATTGTGGGGTGCACAAGGCCCACTCAACACCACAGCCACCCCTCTTCTCTTCCAGAAGCCCCCAAGGATTCACAGCCATGGGTGCAAATTTGCCAGCCCCATCGCTCCTTGCAGCCCACAGGTGTGCCAAACCGCACATTTGAACTTGGGCAGGAGGTGGGCTGTAGGGGCGGGGCGGGGTGTGGGGGGCAGTCCTGGCCTCCCTGGCTCACGGGGCCAGCGGGCAGAGCGAGAAGGGAAGTGCTTTGGGCCATCAGGTCTTCAGGGTGGGGCACGTGCCCCCTGGCGGTTATCCTGGTGCCAGCAACTGATGATGAAGATGGCACCTCCCCCTCCACACCCCAAACCTACGCACAGTCCTTTATTTGGTCAGATTAATGGGGAACGTATTGTGGGCCAAGGACTGCGGACACAGGGAAAACACTGCCATGCGTCCGGCCCAGGAACCGACATGGCCAGGCGGACAGAGTACGGGGGAACCTGTCTGTGCGGGAGGGGTATCCACCCGGATGGCAGGTTTGGGGAAGTTTCTAGAAGCAGCTGAGCTCCGGAACACAAAAACTCAGCAGGTAAAGGACCAAAAAGAGCAGAGTGTCCCAGGCGGAGAGAACAGCACGTGCAGGAACTTGAAAGTGAAAGAACGTGGTCCCTTCGAAAGAACCAGATTCCACCTGGCTGCAGCGCAGAGACCCGAGAAGGGACAGCACACGGGACGAGGGAAGGTGGCAGGGACAAGGCACAAAGGCCACGTGTGCCGGTCTGACAGGTCTGGACTGAGTCGGCCCAAGTCAAGGAGGCATCAGTGACACGTGCGGTCCGTGTTTCAGGACACTCGATGCCTGTGCGGGTGGACCGGCTGCGTGGGAGGCAAGGAGCCTGCGCAGAGGCTGTGAAAGACGTCAGGCCGGAGACGCTGCCGGTCAGGGGCGGTCAGGGGCGGAGGATGCGAAGGGGAATGGGGAGGCCTGCTAGGCGCCGGTAGGGCCCGGCACTTACTAGGGGAGCACTAGCCGGGAGTGCCCTTCTACCAGCTGAGGCCTGGCTTCCAGTCCTTTCTGCCCTGACTAGCCAGCTGTGGGCTCTTGGCCAAGTCCCTCTCCCCGCTTTTGGCCACGTATGCAAAATAAGGAGCTGGGTGAGGTCCTTTCAGGTCTCCTCTGCTTCCAAGTGCTTTGAACTAGGCGTCCCTGCCCCGCCCCCTCTGGCAGCCACGCCCCCTCTGCTGACCACAGGGTCTGAAGATCTCCATTTTTGCTGAGAAGCTGGGCAGTCTGATTAAGCACCAGTAAGACTGGTCACAGGACCCTGCGATGTTAGGGCGGCCCCGAGAACAGGGAGGGCATGCAAGGCAATTGTTCTGGCCCCAGAAGAGACCAGGGGAGGGAAAAAGGACCGAGGGCCCCCCCGCAACCCACCCTGCCAACTACCTTCACAAACTTCTGATACAGCATGTTGGGCTGGGGATGACTTCGATGGGTGGTCTCCTTAGGAAGGCGCCTCAGCTGTACTCCGTCCTGTGGAGAAGCGCTGGTGAGCGGGTGACACGCCATGTCTCCATCGCCCCCACACGTCCCAGGCCCTCATGTCCAGGTGCCCGCCTATGAGAGCCACACCTGCCCGGTTTCCACCACCAAGCTGGCTGCCGTCCGGTTGAAGAGCTCACTCCACCAGTGGTGTGTGAACTCCCTGGCGGGGTCGTGTCCCACCTGCCAGAGGAAGAAGTGTGAACTCTGAGGACCTGCCTCCCATCCTCGAGGGCCTTCCTCTCCCACCCTCACCTCCCTGAGCCTGCCGTCTTACCCCATGGGTGTCCTGCTTCAGCGTCACCCTGAGGGCCTGGGTGATGCCATTCTCCTTCCGGCCTAGGCCTTTGCCTGCAGAAGTCAGAGCGTGACCCGGCTTATTCTGCCTGCCCCGGGCCCTCCAAGGCCCCCGACACATGCCACGCCTTGCCACCCCGCACACCCAGCACTGGGCAAGCGCCGGCCCTCTGGGAAGCCCTCCCAGTCCCGTCCTTCCCGGCACCTGGGCACGGAGCCCCCTGCCCGGGTCTGAGCCAGGCGGCTCCGCCTTCATAATTTCGTGATTGAAGTTTCTTCCCCCCACCCCCAGTCCTCCGGTCCACGTCTTTCTTTCTACCCATTGTCAAATTTCTCCCTCTTCTCGCCTTTTCTGGAAAAGCCAAAAATTTCCTTGTGCACATTTCCCTCGGCCTAGCTTTTCCTCCTCGGCTGAATGGACTGCAGAGGGTCATTCGGGATGATGCCCTCGGGCAGAGGTAGGCGGGGATGCCGGGTGGAGGGCGCCCTCGGGGGTCACCTCGAGTCCATCCATGCTTTAGCAGCTGCTCCTCGGCAAACTTCATCCCACGACTCTTGACCTCCGGGGTGCCACTCATGGTGAGAAAAAAAGTCGCTGGCCTCGGTTCCTCAGCAGAGAAGAAGAGATCACTGTCATCCCCTAAGAGGAAAGGAGAGCGCCCAGATCGCCCATATGGTGAGAAAAAAAGTCGCTGGCCTCGGTTCCTCACCAGAGAAGAAGAGATCACTGTCATCCCCCTAAGAGGAAAGGAGAGCGCCCAGATCCAAATCCACCCCGACTGCTCTCACGGGAATCCTCCCTCCACCCGAGAGAGACGGAGGAGAGGCCTGTCCTTGGGGGCTCCCGTCTGACAACAGAGGCCAACGTCAGTGTGTCGAACGTTACGTTAATAACGCCCACACTCACGGGGAGCTCACCACATGCCAGTCTGTGACGAGTTCCTGCCCTCTACATCCAGAAAGGTATTATTATCCCTACTTTACAAATGAGGAAACTAGGGCCAAAAGAGGTCAGGCGACTTGCTCAAGGTCACGCAGCAACCCCAGGCAGCTTGTCTGCGGAGTCACCACCGCACTGGACCATCTCCCACAGTTTATCACCATGTAATAAAGCAATGAGATGCTCATTAACCTGGGTTATACGAAAACAGTACTTAACAGAGCCCACATCCTACACCCACGCCCCGGCGTGTACACCGTCCTCCTGGTGTGGGGTGTGGGGCTACCCGCCTCTTCCCGGCTGCCTCCATCTTTCAGTCTTGTTGGAGCATCCCTCTTGAAATTGCCCCGCTTAGGAAGGGCACCCTTACTGAAAATTTAACGCATAACAGATGGATTACACATACCATATTGTCTCATTTAATCCTGCGAGATAGGGATCATCCCTACTTTACAAGCCAGAACAAAGCCTGGGTTTCTCGCATGGGGTTACACAGCTAGTGAGAGACAGAGCTGGAATATGAGCCCGGGTGGCCTGACTCCAAAGTGGCCCTCTCTGCGTCACACCCCCAACCAGTCACATTTCTTTAGTGACTCCGGTGCTCCTCCTTTTAGATCCCAAAATGGCATTATCAAACTTTCATACTAAATTTGCCTCTGAAATGGTTACGATGTCCTATCACACAAGACATTCCAAACTAAGACTACCACTGCTGATGTGACTCGCTGAAGTTCACTTCTATTAAGATCATTCGTTACAGGCATTGCAGACCACTTTTAAAGCTAATCAATGGCACTACTTCAGCAATCCTGTAGCCTCCCAAAGTGACAGCTCCGAAGGGTAAAACTTTCGTGTGAATTTAAACATCACTGTCACCCTCCTAAACATATATATAAGGCTTAAGAATGACCATCAGTCTAGTCAGGTATGAAAAACAGCAAATTCAAAATGACCAGCATTTCGGTTCACATTTCTACTGGGAAAGACGATGACCTGGGAACCTAACCGATACCTTGAGAGTCTCGTCAAAAGAGCACTGGGTGGGAGACGGCCCTATCTTGCTCCGTGACAGTGTTCAAAAGAAGTAAAATTCAAACACTGAGGCCACCTCAAAACTCTGCCTCTTCTCAAGTTATCTCGATCTACCAGCCCCCAGATTTCAATAATAACGATCATAACAGGCATTTACTCAATGCCAGCTTATTGTGAAGCGCTTCACACGGATTATCCCCCCGACAACCCCATCAAGAGGTGGTGTTACTGTACTTTACAAGCTAAGAAATGGCACTGAGACGTTACTTGCCCCAATCAAACCAAATAACTGGCGAGTGGTGGATGCAGAACCGCAGAACCCGAGTTCCAGGGACGTTTTCCGGCGAAGCGGCCCCGGGACACGCTTCTCGCGGCGGCTCTGAAGAGCCGGCTTCACTCTCCCAGGCTCCTTCCTCGTGGGACCTAAATCCCGGCCCTCCGGCCGCATTTTTCTTTTACTTGGGGAAAACTACTCTTCTGAGCCCGGGCTCCTACTGCCACCGCTCAGGGGACAGCAGCCCCTTACCTTCACGGCCGGGCGCGCTCCGCGGGACCGTGAGCCGGGTCCGACCTGGGCGCCGCCACCTTCCCGGAAGTGACGTTCGGCCCTTCTAGGCGGCTGAAACCATAGAGACGTAGGCAAGAACCAAAGTTCCGGTCCTCCCAGTAGAATGCGTGGACCGGGCCCCTTGCCTGTATAGTTGCCATAGGAACTCAGCCCCAGAGCGCGCCGGTTCTGGGGGTTCTGGAGGTGTTCGGCTTACTGCCTCCGTGCAGGCCGGAGCAACCGAGGCTTGGTACTAATTGGCCGGCTCTGGGCGCCGAAATCAGCTTGGGCCCCCACACTGAGCCAGCCCCAGGGCACAGACATTTCTCCAAGAAGGACATCAGATGGTCAATAGGCGTGAAAAGGTGCTCAACATCACTAATCATCAGAGAAATGCAAAGTAAAGCACAATGACGTGTTTCACGCCAGTCAGAATGGCCCGGATAAATCAACAAAGGACAAGGGTTGGAGAAAAGGGACCCCTCCTGCACTGTTGGTGGGATGACAAATGGGTGCAGCCCCTGTGGAGAACAGTATGGAGATTCCTCAAAAAACTAAAAATAAAACTACCTATGACCCAGCAATTCCACTTCTGCCTATTATCCAAAGAAATCCGAAACACTAATTAGAAAAGATACATGCATCGCTATGTTCACTGTGGCATTACTTCTAATAGCCAAGATATGGAAGCCACCTAAGTGCCCAACAATAGATGACCGGATAAAGAAGTGGCACATATTACAACAGAGCATTTCCCTTGGCACAGGTGCCACACATAGAAAAATGCTTTGAGGATTGGGGCTCCCTCTTTCTGAACTAGAACTTGGATAATCACGTAAAAAGCAAGAGCCTGAAGGACGCCTGGGAGCTGCGAGGTCTCCGCTATGGCATTTTCATCTCTGAGCCTCCTCCGCCCCAGACACGTGGCGAGGCTCCAGCCCTTCCCAGCGGGGGAGCTGGGAGCCGAGCCCCGCAAGGCGCAGCGGCGGCCAGCGCCGGCAACGCAGTCTTCTTGCGCCACCTTCTGGCGATATGATGTATTACGTGTTATTTAAATCATGACCAAAAAATTCATACACATAATATATATAAATGTATACAGATGACTTGAAAGTTTGAATAATAGATGACAAAATGTTACAAGTAATTTTCTCTGTATGATAGGATTAAGAGGATTTTCATTTTTAAAATTCTTTTATGTTTGTTCAATTGTCTACAATTAAGTGCATCATGTAATCACTTAAAAAAGCAATAAAAGTTGCCTTCCGATTTAAAAATTTGCTATTTCTATGATGAACGCTGGCTTCATTTTAAAAAACAGAAGTTTAATAACATGTATACCTCCTGTAGGCGTGAGAGAGACCCAGGAACTCTGAGCAACTTCTCATTTTTAATTTAAATCTTCGAGCTCCTTGAAATTTATTTACTTTAAGGAATGAGTTACGGATCTTATCTTTCTTTCCAGATGACTAATTAATTGTCCTAACCTCTAGATGTCCATTAACAGGCATCTCCTTAGATAAATTATGCTCCAGACGCCCACCGGAATGCGATGCAGGTAAGAAAGAGAATGAGAGAGCGTTATGTCACTTGCTGATAGGACAGATGTTCACTACATATTAGGCGAAAACGCAAGGTGCGGAACGGTTTGTATAGTATGATCTCAATTAATTAAAAAAGAATATATGCATGCTATATGTTTCTATTTATCTGTATTCTCATAGATTCTTAAAAAGTTTCTGGACAGACAGAAAAACTCGGAAAATGATTTAATTGTTCTAGGGGGAAAAGAAGAAAAATGGGAGGATGGAAGAAAGGATGGACTTGACTTTTCATTTTATCCCTTCGATAGTGTGTGTATGTATTACTTTTGTAATAAATAAAAGTAATTAAGTAGGACGTTGACTTTTCTGTGTGTGTGGTTTTTATGTTCTTTTAAAAATCAGATGATCCCTTAAAATCTATCAGTCTGCGTCTGTGTTTTGATTGATTCTATTCCCTTTGACGCCTCTTCCCCCAACTGATAATAAGGGCTAACTTGTGTTGAGTGTGTTGTAGGAGTCAGGCACTGTCCTAACTATTGATGTCGTCATTGTCGTTATCCTCATTTTCAGATGAAAAAAACAAAGCAAAGAGAAGGTAGGCAAGTTGCCTAAAGCTGTCCAGTCAGTAGGTAGCGGGGCTGAGCTTTATCCCCACGATTCGAGAGCCCGCGGGACTTAACCCCGAAGACATGTCGCCTTTTGGTTAAGTTTGCAAACATGTGAAGAAAGTTCCAATTTTATTTATTTACTCGGTAAACATTTTCTGAATGCCTACTGTATGCCAGGTGAGAAAGCTGTTAGGTCATTTCTTACTTTTGTTAAGGAAGGGTCTTAGTGCCATTGCTGGTCCCCTACGGGCTGGACACGCAGTGTCCTGCTGTCACTGGGCTGCGGTCTTCTTGCGGGGAGCCTGTGCTAGCTTTTGCAGGAAAGCGAGAGCACTAGCGTGTTGCTCTCAATCTAGGGAGGAAGAAAACAGTTATTTGTTAAGTCCTGCCAGAGATTTATTTAGCTCATTAATGAGGGAATCAGGAAGACCAAAGAGCTGCTTTGAAGAGCATTCGAGAAACAGGGGTCTAGAGTCAACAAGAGAGGAATGGCAAAATGAGATTGCTAATTTAGCTCTAAGACTGGTCAACTTTCTGGGACAATAAAACCAAAGCCCTTTGTCTATCGGGTAATAAAACTCTCTCATTTTGTCAACGTCTGTAGGTGAACTACTAACCGTACAGGACTGTAAAAGTCTGCATCTTTGTCAGTTGTAGATTACTTATCCTATACGCTGTGACAACAAAGTCACATTCCCCAAGAGAGTCAGGTGGGTGTCAAGCAATGTCTCTGGACCATGCTTTAGAGCGATACCAAAAAGCCCCAAACCAAGCGATCCTCGCGTTGGAGTTTCCGAGTGTGGGGGACCTGATCCACATTGGGGTACTGAGCAGCTGTAGGACCTTGAAAAAGTCACCAACCTTCTCGGGACATCAGTCCCCTTGTCCACGAACCGGGAAGCATAATATTGTGCCAGGATCGACTTCTCCCATGCAGAAGAATGCAAGATGGGGCTCGCTGTGCTGGTTTACATTATTCAAAATCTGGTCTGAGAATGGTCGCCAGCTTTAATACTTGCAAATCTTCTCACCTCTGGGTTTAAGTTTGACCAGCGTGAGACTGGGCGTGTGTCTGTACCGACGCGTCAGACCGGCCTGAACCTGTCGGGATGAGACTGCAGGCGGGGTGTGCCAGGGCGAGAGCCTCGTGGCAGGCAGGGCTATGACACGAGCAGGGGGCTGCAGGTGTCCGCACGGGTGGCTGAACAGAGATGGAGCACTCGCATGTAGCAGTGACCTGACCGTGACAAACGGAATGAAAGGTGACACTGACTCTTCCGGTCCTTCACTGATGATCCCAGTAGTAAACTGGGATCATGCTGGCCAACTCCAGGGGTCAAGAAAAACTAGTCAGCAGAAAGTGCCTGGAGGGCATGAGCGGAGCCTGCGGTGTCAGGGCCCCTGCTGGTCCTTCCTGAACCCGCCTCGCCTGGTTAGCAGGCAGCCCGAGTGGCAAAGGCCTCTCTCTTCAGAAGGTGCCAGCCCGTGACCAGGTGCGAACTCAGGCCTGAGCAGCCTCAGTCGATTCCTATTTCCAGTGTCTTGGGGGGAACTGAGAATGAAAGTGACCTTGAGCGAACTAAACGCTGCCCGGCCACGCACCGTGTTCATTCCTGGTCTCACCCACCCTCAAAGCGTTCTTTCCGCGCGCACCACTGCGTTCCAGGCTCCCCCCGGGCGCGAGCCTGGCGTGGCGGCAGGGCGGCTGTGGCGCCTTTAGACTGTCCCCTCTCTGCGGGAGGCTGTTTGTTTGAGTTGGGCGGAAGCCAATCAGATGCCTCGGATCAGAGTGTCCTGGCCCAGGAGACAGGCGGTCGTTTGTCTTCTGCTGGCCCTTGGGCTGGGAGGGGGAGGGAAGGGCTTAGGACCAGGGCTGGCGCGCACTGGGAAAAGACAGCCAAGTTCGAGGGAGCGCCGTGGGGGGTGGGCCCCCGAAATTGCCTCTGGCCCCCGTGGAGAGCCCCGCTACTCGTCCGACTTGCAGTCCGCGGGGTCACCCGGAAAGCGGCAGGTGCCAGGTCTGCGTCCACAGCTGCGCCTGCGCGGTCCGGGCAGCCCCGCCCGCTCCTGCCCGAGGCCCCTCCCATTCGGAAATGTGCGGTTCCAAACACGCGAAACTGCGGTGCGGGGATGCTCGGGGTGGGAAAAGCGGACGGAGAGCGAGCGGAAGCCCAGGACGCTCGGACGGGGCCGCTGCGGAGCGAGTCGCCTTCCGCCGGGGCAGCAAGCGCCAGGGGCGCGCTCGTCCTGGCGTCGGGAGGTGTGTCTCGGCGGGGGTGACACGGCGTGCGCGTGCACGTGTCCACGTGCATAGAACTGTGCACTTTGTTGCCTGTAAATGACACACTAGAGAGGTGTTGAAAGGAGCTTCAGCTCCGCCAGGGGGTGACACTTCGGAAAGAACTTCCTCTGCAGGCGCGAGCTCCACCCAGCGGGGAGGGGATCCGACTTCAGGATCGTCGCCCTGAGTGACAGAGGATGTGCCGGGCCTGGGGAGCGAACAAGATGACCTCGGTCTCGGAGAGCTTCCCAAAGTCTTTCCATCCTCGGAACGCCCCATGTCCCTTCCCAGGGATGGAAAAGTCCTCCTTGCTGGCTAATCCTCGTCTTCCCTGTTGCAATTCCAGCCTCTCGCCCCGCCGTCCGTGGAGCCGGCCTCCTCCCTGGCCTCACGCAAATCTCCTTAGAGCCTTGAAACTACGAGTATTGAGGGGACCCCATCAACCTCACCCGCGGTTCTCTCCCCGTCACCCGTTCGGCTCTCCTTGGGGATGGCGGGTCCTGGTCTAAGCCCGCCCCCACCCAGGCCCCTTTTTCCGGTGGCGTGTGCCAGCCTGTCCCGCGTCCCACATCCCCAGCTGTTGACATTTCGTTGCCATTACCCACAGGACAAAGAAAGGGCCCCTGTTGTTCAACAATGGGGGAAAGACTGAGACAATGGGAAATTGTGCTTCCGATGGGGTGGGGACAGAGAAGGAAAGGTCCGACAGATGGACAGACGGGGGACTGGACAGAAGGGCTCAGGTTTCTTGAAGCAGCTGGAGGTCCCGAAGGGCCTCTGGCTCCCACCTTGGGAGCCTCTTGCAGTGGGAGATGCACACCCAGGAACCGGGGGGCAGAGGTGAGGACTTCGCTGGGGCAGGAGGGGGGAGGGGTACTCCTCGGATAAGGCCCATAAGGAAAGTGGAGGCAGCGGAGCTTGACAGCTGCGGGTCTTCAGCCTGATCTGTAGTCCACCCCCGTGCCCATTGGTCCGACGTCCTCATACTGCTACTTGATTCACCGTTCTCTGGTCCATGAGCATCTGGAAGATGCACCCCACTCTCTGCACCCTTCCAGGTGATCGTTCCTGGTTGCCTCCTTTACTCCCTATCCCTTCTTGGGCCCCCACCCCTCATCCCAAGCCCAGCATCTCCCCCTGGGCCCAGGACAGTAAACACCACAGATATAGTGCTTGGTCGCAGGGCTGGACACCTGTCACTTAGCCTGCTTCGTGGACAGATGAGTGGCGGAGTTCTTGGCACTCTGGCTGCTTCTGTGAGCTTAGGGCAGAAGCCTTTCCGCCAAAGTGCAGGGGCACCTGTACTGACCAGGTGTGTTCACATCCGGCTCTCGGGTCCCTGGACCTCCCAGGGGCCCACACGACTCCTTCACCAGGAACCCCTTCCTCCAGCAGGACAGAAAGCTGCCCGTCACCGCTCCCTCCACCTCTGCGAGGAGACCAGCTTCTAACAGGTAGGCACGGAGCTACTGGCCTCTCGTTCCCTGTAAGGGGTGCGGAGCTGTGTGTGCACCTGTGTGTGTTGCAATAGGAGCGTAAGCCTCACCGTCAGATCCGGATTCAAACCCTGGCAAACCTCTCCTCTTACAAGCTGTTTGGTCTCACTGGAGTTTACTAAAACGTGTCTGAGTGTATATATTGGGGTTCACGATTGGTCCTGCCCGGTAGGATTGCTGGGAGGAGTCCTATAAAAGTATATGCGTAAAGCGCTTAGCGGCGTCTCAGGCACATTAAACTCCAAGCTGGTCGATGCCAGCTGTCACCACGACCGGTCCTTCGGTCAGCCTAGGCGCCACTGTCACTCTGCTCACCAGGTCCTCCTGGACAGAATTGGCTATGTCTCTCATGTCCCTGTCCCAGATACGTTCCTTTCTAACCATCGGGAATGCGGTTTGTGCCTGACCCCCATTTCTCCTGCTGCAAGCTCGTCTTTGGCCTTCATTTACTAGAAGATGGGGCTCAGATCCTTAGCTTTCTGACTCCTCAGTGTTCCCCAGGAGTCCTTCATGTAAGCTCAGCCATTCTCACACACACACACACACACACACACACACACACACAGCACCTACTGCATGCCAGAACCTGTGCTGGGAGCTGCAGGAATGAGCTGACACATACACAGCCCTTGCCACGTTCCAGGTACCGTTTTGAGCAGTTTATATATATTATCTTCATCAGATCCTCACAACTACCACGTTTTACTGGTGAGGACGTAGGGGCAGAGAAATGTTAAAAGGAACTTGTTCAAAGTCACGCAGTTAGGAAGGGGAGGCATAGGATTTTAAAAATGAATGAAACTAGGTTAAGGGATCCTCAGTTTAAAAACACGGTCAAGCTGGTGAAGGAGACATACAATAAAGGGGAAATCGTCACTGAAATAGACAATCGCCCTTGACATCTTTTTTATAACTTTATCGTTTTATACTTTATAACTACTGGAAACCTACTGACATAGTTTACATATGAATTTGTATTACTTTCAAATTCAAACTGTTAACTTAGTTGCTAATAAAAGTACTTCTAAGAAAAAAAAGTCCCCAGCCCAGCGCAGTAGGGGAACCTGGCCACAGTGTGGCAAAGTGGGGGAGAGGGAAGGCTTCCCCGGGGGTGAGACCCAAACTACACCTGTGAGGAGGAGCTGAGACCAGAAGTCGAACATGCCTGGGCGCAGGACGGGGGGGCAGGAC
>NW_006443131.1:1083300-1084957 GCF_000325575.1 Pteropus alecto | reverse complement strand
CAGGTGGGGGCGCGGCCAGAGGCTGGGTCGGATGGCTCTGGAAGATGCGGTCAGGCCACTGGGCTTTATCCTCAGGGCCACCGAGAGCTGCTGGTTTAAGCGGGAGAGTGACAAGGTCATATGTACTCTGGCTTCAGATGGGAATGGGTGTTGGGAGGGTAGAGACCGGAGCTGGCAACCAGATGGCAAGACCTGGGAAGTGGCGCTTGTGACGAGAAGGAGTCAGGCAGGGGACGTGCTAAATCAGGATCTGCTGACTGCAGGCATGGCAGAGGCAGAGGGATGTGGGTACACTGACCCCTCCCCCATCACCTTCCTTTTGCCACCAACATGAGCCCCTTTTTCTGCCCCCATGGCTTCCAGCTGGACAGTCAGTCCCCTCTGAGAAGTCCCTGGCGGGAGTTCTCCTCCAACCCTGCTCCCTGCCCCGCCCCCATTTCCTTAGTCCCGCAGACGGAGCTAGGCTGACTCCCGTCATGCCAGGCTGGCTCAGTATCCCCTCTCTCTGCCTCCTCCTCCTCCCTTGGGCCTTCACCATCTTCCACCAAGCCCTGGGGGACCCAGGTAAGACCTCCGAACCGCCCAGAATCTGGAGAACAGTAGGGAGGCTCCAGGTGTGGGGAACGTGGGGAGGGCAGCTGTTGGATGTGCCCAGGAGTGAGTCATTGCTGAGTGGGCAAAGGAGGAGAGGGTCTGCATGGGTACTTGGGGCAGTAGGGGTCAGGGGGTTCCTGCCACTGTGGCCCCCTCTGCTCAGCACCCCACCGGGGCCCCCACTACCTCCTGCCCCCCATCCACGAGGTCATTCACTCTCGTCGTGGGGCCACGGCCACGCTGCCCTGCGTCCTGGGCACCCCGCCTCCCAGCTACAAGGTTCGCTGGAGCAAAGCGGAGCCGGGGGAGCTCCGGGAAGCGCCCATCCTCATCACCAACGGCCTGCACGCCCGGGGCTACGGGGCCCTGGGGGGTCGAGCCAGGATGCGGAAGGGGCACCGGTTAGACGCCTCGCTGGTCATCGCGGGCGTGGTCCTGGAGGACGAGGGCCGGTACCGCTGTGAGCTTATCAACGGCATCGAGGATGAGAGCGTGACGCTGACCCTGCTCCTGGAGGGTGAGGCCCGTCGCTTCCCTCCCCGCTCCTCTCTTGCTGAGGGGGTCGGGTCTCCCAGGGCTCCTCCCCCAGCATCCCCCACGCCCGCTTCCGGACGTCCACGCCCCCCGCCTCGTCTACCGGTCGTCCCCAGACTGTCCGCCACCCCCAGGTGTGGTGTTTCCGTACCAGCCCAGCCGGGGCCGGTACCAGTTCAATTACTACGAGGCGAAACAGGCGTGCGAGGAACAGGACGGACGCCTGGCCACCTACACCCAGCTGTACCAGGGTAAGCGGCGGGGGCCGGGCTGTCACGGGGCCCCCAGCGGAGGCGACCTCCGGGGCTGGCTCCTGCCCGTGACGCCCCTCGTCCCCCCATCTCCCGCCAGCGTGGACCGAGGGGCTGGACTGGTGTAACGCTGGCTGGCTGCTCGAGGGCTCCGTGCGCTACCCTGTGCTCACGGCGCGCGCTCCGTGCGGCGGTCACGGTCGGCCCGGGATCCGCAGCTACGGGCCCCGCGACCGGAAGCGCGACCGCTACGACGCCTTCTGCTTCACCTCTGCGCT
>NW_006443131.1:1082612-1082951 GCF_000325575.1 Pteropus alecto | reverse complement strand
CTGCCCTGCTCTCTGCCAGTGACCCGCTCCGGTCCCCAGGCCAAGTGTTCTTCGTGCCCGGGCGGCTGACGCTGTCTGAAGCCCACGCGGCGTGCCGGCGGCGCGGGGCCGTGGTGGCCAAGGTCGGGCACCTCTACGCCGCCTGGAAGTTCTCGGGGCTGGACCAGTGCGACGGCGGCTGGCTGGCGGACGGCAGCGTGCGCTTCCCCATCACCTCGCCGCGGCCGCGCTGCGGGGGCCTCCCTGATCCCGGGGTGC
Organism: Pteropus alecto; assembly: GCF_000325575.1. Classification (NCBI taxonomy): domain Eukaryota; kingdom Metazoa; phylum Chordata; class Mammalia; order Chiroptera; family Pteropodidae; genus Pteropus; species Pteropus alecto. The sequence continues at coordinate 1,082,693 of NW_006443131.1, read as the reverse complement.
GCAGCTTCGGCTTCCCGCAGCCCCAGCAGGCGGCCTACGGGGCCTACTGCTACTCCGAGTAGGGCCCGCCGCACCCGCCCC
>NW_006443131.1:1074778-1082591 GCF_000325575.1 Pteropus alecto | reverse complement strand
GGGGTCTCTCGCGGCCCCCTTCCCGCGAGCGTCATCTCCCTGCAGAGCCGTCTGCCCCGCCGCCCGGGCGCGGGAAGGGGAGGAAATGGCGCCCCCGGTGGCGCGTGCGGCTACGACCCCGCTATCCGCGGATCCGGGCCCCGCGGCGGTTCGAGCGTCCCCAGCAGACGACTCGGGCCCTGCTGGGGCGGGGGCAGGTGGGCGCCCAGGGGACATTGACTGACTTCTGTATACAGCAATAAAATAACTTGGGGTGTTTCCGTGTTGGGCGAAGCTGTACGCGCGGCGAGGCATGGGGGTCGCGGGGGTGACCCGGTCCCCTGCGTGCCGACTGCGCGCCTGGGAAGACAGAGTAAGAGGAGGCGCTACTGCCCCTGAGGGGTGAGCCTGCAAGAGACGGGGGATGGCGAGGGGAGGCCACCAAAGGGCAAAGGAGAGTTGGAGAGGCCGTGGGCAGCGGGCCGGGATCCACACGAAGAACCCGGGGTGTTGCGCCCGGCACCACGCGGGGGCGCCACACGCCCACCCGAGAGGCCTGAACCCCGCCAGAAGCGCTGCGAGCCCCAGGCCTCCCCGCTGGGTACCACAGATCACACGCGAGGGAGACCGACACAAATTTCAGACCGTGTTTGTGTCCCGCCAGTCTCCCCGAAGGGCTCGCAGGACCGCTGTTAAGGAGCGGAGGCCTTACCGTTGTTACGCCTAACGGAAGGGGGAGGCGACAAGCAGCACACCAGCGTCACCCGCGGGGCTTTGGCGTCGGGTGACGGTGCCTTGGGTTAGCGCTCGCCGCCGCCACGGCCGCCAGGGCACCGCGGAAACTGTACCAGGAGCGTCCTTAGCATCTGGCTAAAGTAACTCAACAGACATGAATTCACCTTTCATATGTATATGCGCACATGACAGGCATTAATCCTCACCAGGTGAGAGTCCAACCAGAAGCCGGCTGTCTGCCAGCCGGGGCACCAGATCCGCTGGCCTCCGGAGACAGCAAATGCTGTTGTCTGAGCCGCCCAGTCTGGGGTCGTTGGTTACAGCAGCCCGAACTAAGACAACAGGGGTTCACTAAAAGCAAACGTTGGATCGAGACTTTGAGTACAAGCAGTTTGTTGGGTCACAGAAACTCTCCAGGAGCGTTCTTGTAGAGGTGACGGCTGCGGACGTGGGCCGCAGCCACAATCCACCCTTTGCAGGGCTCAAATTCATCTGTGGCCTTGTGCTAAGTTCATGTCCCATCACTGCTTCTTCAAGGTGGTGGCCGATCGCAATTCTAATTCTTTTAAAGAAAAGCCTTACAATAGGGAGGCCAGCGGGACAAACTCCAGCAGCCGTTGCTGCGGTTGGTTCCAAGGCCGTGATCAATATCCAACACCTCCCTGCTCTCCGGTCCACTCTGGGTCTCCGGGGCCTTCACGACGGGAAGCCCAGACCCTCGTCGCTGAAGGCCTTTTGTCGCCATGCCCTTGACAGGCCAGCATTGCCGCAGCCGCCCATTCATGATTCCCGCAGGATGTGGGACAGATAATCAGGATCAAACGTCTTTGCCAGTTTAATTCCCTCCTTTGTCTACTGGCCAGTTGGCACGAGGCACGCACATGACCCAGAGGCTGCCGTGGCCTTGGGGTTAGTGGCGCCCTCACTGTAACCCCTGGTAGGTGCGTCCCCTAACCTGAGAGCTGGGACTTCTAACCCCGTGGAGCCTAAACTCATGGGGGCAGGAAGCACAGACTCCCCATGAGGGCCGCGGGGCCTGACCGGAGAGAGGGGTGCTCTGCTTCCACGCCCCGGGTCCTGACCCACGTTGTCGGGTGCAGCACCGGGCGATGGCCGTTGATGCAGAAAGCCTGCGGTCGCGTGCCCATCGGCACAGTGCCTTCGCTGTCAAATGGATCCCTTGGGCGGAGGAGACACTATATGGGATCTAAGGATAAGTCACTTCCTTTGTGTCCTTGGATGCTGGTGCCACCCGAGGCATCTGGGCAGGGAAGGCAACTCCACATCCCGAGTCTGAACCCCAGGAGGGGCGTCGCTCTGCCCTCCAGATCGAAAGAGGTGCCGTGTAGTTGACGTGCTGCCCAGTGGCTTGGCCGGCTCCTTGAAGGACGTGCCACGTCGAGGCGTCGCTGTCTGTCTCTGCTGCTGACAGCCCGATCATTCAGCCGCGGCAGGAGCTAGGTCAGCCTAGGTGAGAGGGAGCCCTCGCTGGTCCCCACATCTACTGCCTCAGCTATGCCATCCATGCGCCCATTGTACAAGGCCTGGCATGGCGGAGGACAAAGGCCGGCTGTTAGCCACTGGAGTCCCTCTCTGCTCTTGGCCGTTCGATGCCCTGTAACGGAACGGCCACAGACACGACGCCCACGGCTGTAGGCCACCCTCCTAGCCCCTCCCCCGACTCCACCATCTCCAGTCTCACGCATTCCTGGCCTCTCAGCAACCAGTCAAGCCATTTGCCACTGTCCAAGAGCCCGTGGGAAGCCTTTCCCCCAAGTCCCTTCACCCCGGCAAGGCGGGTGGCCATGCACTGCTTGAAACCCTCCCTCTGTCTTTCAGGGCCACCCCCACGTGGCACTGTTGTGAGCAGCAGCCCCCGTTGGGCTCTGATTAGTATGTCAAAGTGACTCATCCATGAGCCAGGCCCTTGCTCTTCCGTCCTCTGCAGGCGGAGCTGAGAGGCCTCGGTGCAGCGGAGACGGGCCCGTGGGGTCCGCGTCTGCTCACGGAGTGGCCCCGTGGCTTCCCGATGGGCTCGCACTCAGTCACAATCATGCCATTTTGGATCGCTCTGCGTCCACCCACGTGTGCTCACGGCTTGGTGGGTCTGAAAAGTCCCGGATCTTAATGCAGAAAGTGAGACAGGGCCACGACGCACTCCAGTTAATAACCGAGTACATAATCCGGATAACTGAGCGGGTTAGGACTGCAGGCCGCGCCGCCACTCTGGGCGACTGGAGGACCCGGCGCGTGCGTTTCTGCCACACCTGGGAGGCGAAGGGGCTGGGGATTCTGCCCACCTCCCCCTCCGTCGCTGGTTGAAGGCTGTCTCCAGGGGCATTGACTTCGTGCACGTAGAAGCACGCGTCCTCAGTGAGAAAAGTCCTCAGCGGTCAGTGGCCTTCAGCTCGTTGAGGTGGCTGCTGAGTGGACGTGGTGAGGATGACGACCGGATCTGCTGTACCCGATCGCTTTACAAAATTTTGACTTGGTGCCCTATCAATGCCCAAAGGTGACCAGCGATTTTTCTTCAGTAGCGTTATGAACCCATGAACGTTTTATGTATTTGATGCGTTTCCACCTCTGACCATCATTATTCATTTTAATGCTGAGGGCGTTTTAATGCTGAGGCCGGTGGGAGTCTTCTCAAATTGGCTACTGGATCCACCTGACGTGAACTTGACCTGGGTCTCCTAATTTCCTTATTCTCAAGTATGAAAAGCTATCCTGCCCCAGGCCTGGAATTTCTCCAGAGTCCGGGTTCCTTTTAGCAGGAAGTACTTTTCAGAGGCGACTCGCTGGACACAAGGAAAACTGTGATCACTTCATCCCTACTTCTAAGCCTTTCAGCAAACCGGACACGCAGACCGTGAGTTCATGCCGCCACGTCTCATTCAGACGAAAGATGGGCAGCTTTTGCTTAATTTTCCTTTTCTTACACTGAAAAAATTCCCCACATCATTCCTCTAATTATTCATTTGCTTTATCACAATAAGTAGCACTTTTCAAAACAGTAATTCCAACATTAAGATTCTCCCACGGATCTTTTGCTCTTAGAAATAAACACATAGTCAAAACGCTGAGTTTTATAATCACTTGGAAGAAGATTCTTTTGTGTGGCTTTGCTGCCAACTTCATATACAATTAGGAGCATCTGTTTAAGTCTGCCTTAGATTTTTAGCGATCGAAGCACTTTTCTTCTATTTAATTTAATTTAAAATTAATTTAATTCCTTCCAATTTAACTCTGTGTTTTAATTATATAAAACACATACACGGTTCTGACGTCGAAACCATAAAACGAGGTGTTAGGACCATTTTACAGGTGAAGAAGCTGAGGCCCAGAGAGTGTCGTAGCTGGCCCAGTGTCGCAGGAGGGCGAGGGGCAGGGCCGCAGGGGGCCTGAGGGGACCAGCTTTTTCTCGAGAGGTGGACTGGGTCGCACTCAGAGTCGAGCCTTCCAGCTCCTTCCGCTGTGGAACAGCTGGCGGTCTCCTCTGGACACAAGAGTCTGCGCCCCGCGAAGCGAGGGTCTGTCAGCTCAGGGGGAGAGTTGGCTTCTGCTCATGAAGCAGGGGTCCTCCCATCATGTTATTCAGCCTGAGGTTTTCCCCGCCCCCCCCGGCCTGCTGTCTCCCCAGCACCCCACTTCCCCTCCCACCCCCGCTGCTCTCAGCTGCAGGAGCCCTCAGAACCCCCCGGCCCTCCCCGCCCTCCCTGCTGGGCCGGGGGCCCGCTTCCTGGCCCCTTTCAGAAGCTGTCAAAGCCCCCATTCTCCAGACACAGCTGTGCCAGCGTCCGGCGGCCCCCCAGCCCCCCTTGCACGGCCCCGTGGCAGAGGACCAGGTGTCTGTGTGGTGCGCAGGGCCTCGGGGAGGGGCTACGCTGCCTGGGCCCCAACCCCTCGAGTCTGGGACAGTGGCGCAGGCTCTCCCTGAGGTGGTGGCTATGGCTGGGACCCCAGTGAGGAGGGCCCAGGGCTAGCCCTGGAGGTGGGAGCCTTCGGGATGTGGGGACATGGAGAGGAGATTCTGTTGCCTCAGCCTGGGTCATGACCTCAGCCGAAGGGGCAGAGGCAGGACATGGGTGGTCCCCGTCCAGGGAGACCGGAGAAGTCCCCGGGCCCAGGAGGCTGGGAGGTGAACCCGCTGGGTTGTGCCAGGCGTGGGGGGCGGGGATGCCTGCACCTGCCCTCCTTCTCTGGTCTTCTGCACCCCAACCTTCTCCCTGAGAGAAGCAGCTGGGCCCTGGCAGGACCCAGGCTGGGGAGGCGGAAGGCTTGGTTTTGGTCATGGCCAGTGAATGACCTGCTGTGTGACCCCAGACGGTCACTTCACCTCTTTGGGTCTCAGTTTCTCTGTCCAGAAGATTCCTAAGCTCACCTGAGACGTCCTGGCCCTGTCGTCCTGGCCCTGTCGCTGGGGCAGGTGCTGCCACTTGAAACCTGACACTCACTTCTTCCTGCTTCCACCGAGCCTGTTTGCTTTTGGCCAGTCCAAGCGTCCTCGCCCCTGCTCGGAAAGGGAATAGAACAGGGGAGCGATCGCATGACCGCGGGTGGAGAAGCCAGTGGACACGGTAGAGAAAGTGCCTGACCGGCCAGTTCAAAGTACGTCAGGACCTCAGAATGACCGGGCACAGCGGGCAAGGTGGGGAAGGCTCGGGGAGGGGCTCACGCCTGCCCGGGGCATGCTCGGGAAAGCACTCGCCTCCCAAATGCTGGGCCCTCCGTCCAGCTCACAGGACAGTGGCACTCTGGCCACCTGGCCAGGAGATCTGATGGAGGGGTGTGTGAGTGTGTGTGTGTGTGTGTGTGTGTGTGTGTGTGTGTGTGTAAGAGACGGACAGGGAGAGAGAGGAACGCTGAGCCCTCACCCAGCCCAAGTTCAGGAGTCGTCACCCAGGGCAGTAAATGCTCCTTAGCCTATTGTGCAGAAGAAGAAACAGCTTCAGAGACCTAGGACCTTCGCGAGCTTTTGCCACGGCAAGCGGCAAACAGGAGTTTGACCTCAGTGCCCGCGACCTGAGCTAACAGCCTGGCTGTCATGGCCGCTGTCTGCTCTCTCGCGGGTCTGCTCCCCAGCAGGTGTCTGTCTCTCGGAACAGACTGTCCGCTACAGACTGTCCGCTACCAGCCCTCGCCAGACCCAGGTGCTGCTGCCCTCGGCCAGGGCTGGACTCCCCCCAGGCGCTAAAATGTGTGTCTGCACTTCCAGCCATGAGAGGAGTTGGCGAGGAAAGTCTCTTTCTCTGTCTCCCCAGGTCACAGCCAGGTTTTCTGGAGGCAGGAACTGTGGTTACACGCGAGCCACCGCTGGGATTGAATTTCAGCCGCTCGGTCGCCCGCCCAGCTGAGCTGTTCTGGAGCAGAGCGCGTAGGTGCAGGCCGGATGCACTGCCTTGGAGGAGGCAGTTCTCTCTCAGCCTGCGGAGGCAAGGTCTGCGTGCAGCGAAGGGGTTCTCGGACTATCGGGTGCTGACCTGTCCCCAAAGGCCTTCTCAGACCCTCCTCTCCACTAGAGGACTTGGGACAGCACCCCCACGGCCTAAAATAGTGCCTGGTCCTTAGCGGACACTCAGTACTTGCTTAATGAAATGAGTAAACTGAGTTCTCGTCCTCCCCAGGCTGTCCCGGGCACCGAGCTCTGCCCTTCAGTCTCACATGCCTGCCTGGGGCATTTCTCTTCCTGAAGGACTGTGCGACCCCCCACCCCGGGTCTTCCTGGCCTGTCTCCACAGGATGTGGTCTCTGGGGAGGGACCAGAATTCCACTGTCAGATCCTCAAAGCGTGGAGTGGGGGGAGTTTTCCCTGAGCGTCTCAAGGCCCTTTGGGACCAGGCCCGCAGCACTGAGAGCGGCAGCCAGGGTGTTCGCTGGAGGGCAGCCCAGGGTTCCCAGACAGGAGGGACTTGGGTGCGGTCCAGGCAGGGGGACAGGGACCTGCCCAGAGGCTGCATTTGCCCTGCAGGCACCTTGCTTTACTCAGGATATTTGGGTTGTGCCGCTGGTGATCATGTAGGCCAGTGCCTTGGACAAGCTCTCCTTGGTGCCACCACTGGTACCCAGGGGACAGGACCCTGGCGTCTGGCTGTCCTGCCCACAGTCTGTGCCAGGGGCTTTGCCTGGAGTCCCAGGAGGGAGGAGGGAAGGAGGAGGAGGGGAGGAGGAGGGAGGAGAAAGAGCCTGGGAAAGAAGCGGGAAGCAGAGGCCCCGGAGCCGGAGCCGGGGAGGGGGTGTCATTGGTATTCTGGGCGCCGGGGAGTCCCCAGCGGCTGGCGGCACCGAGGGCCCACCCCCTGGCACCAGGCTGCACATTCATCTTCCACAGCCCTGGCCGAGGGGCCCTATGGCTCCCAGCAACGCCCGTGTTTGGCGCATGGGTTTGCATGAGCAGTGAAGTCCCCTCACGGCCACTCTCCCCCGTCACACGCACGCCACGTCTAGAGAGTTCCTGACTGCCTTTGCTTACCCCACGAATCTACTGCCTAACCTCATCCCTGCAGCCCCAATGCCAGCTCCTCCTCCGAGCAGGGACCCGGAGCACCAGAGACAAAAGCCAGCAGAGCTTCGGCGGGGAGGCCGATAGGTCCCTTGCACCTCGTCCTGCCTCCAAGAAAGGGGGTCCCTCCTCCCATTTTATGCGTGCGGGTGTCTCTCCAGGAGCAAAACCTCCCATTCTCTCTTCATCCTCTCCCCTATGGTCCAAGTCTGAGTCCTCCCTCCGCTCCCCTTGACCAGCAGGGAAGTCCCTGTGACGCCTAACTTCCATCCCTCCGGCGGCGGCATCGCGCTCCGGCTGGGCGAGCGTCCCTCCCGCCCCGCCTGCCCCGCCTCCCGGCTCCGAGTCCTCGGCTTCTCATCCCCGGGAGGATGTCCTACTTCGCTCGTCCTTGCTCTCGCTACCGCCGCCGGGAACCGACGCAGGGAAGGCAGCCGGTCCCGTGACCTTCCCGAGCCCCCCGCGTCCCGGTCAGGGGGCGGGTGCAGCCCCGGGGAAGGGAGGGGCGGAGGCGGGGGGAAGAAAGGGGGTTTTGTGCGGCGCCGCGCCCCGCGCCCTCTCTCCCGAGCATCCTGAGGGCCCAGCCTCCCCGCGCCCGCG
>NW_006443131.1:1071487-1074563 GCF_000325575.1 Pteropus alecto | reverse complement strand
CAACTTCGCCGTGCCGCACCCGCACCCCGGCCCTCGGCCGCCCGCCGGTAAGTGAGCGCCGCCGCAGCCCGGGAGGGAGAGAGAGGGGAGCCCCCGCCGGCCTCCCGGTGGTCCGCGCCCCCCGCCCCGCAGCCCTCGCATCCCGGGCTCCGGCGCACGCAGCCCTCCGACCCCTGACGCCTCGGCGAGGTCCGCGGTGCGCCAGCTGCTATCTCGCCGGCCGCCGGCACCCCCACTGCCGCTTGCAGTATGACCAGCAGCCCCCCTGGAGTGCGCGGCTAACGGGAACGGCCCTCTCGGTCCTCGCGTCCTCCTGCTGCGCGCTGCATCCCACCCTGGTCCCGGGCAGGGCGACGGCGGTTGAGTCGGCCCCCGGCTCTGTGCTCGGGCGCGCAGCCTGCCTCCGGGGCATCCCCCAGGACGGGCGGACCTGGCGTCCCCCGGACCTGGAACCCCACTGCTCGCCGTGTGACCTTGGCCAAGTTCGCTGCCCTCCCCGAGCTCCCCATCCGCGTAACGCTTAAGCAGCATTTTTCTCGGCTGAGGTTGCGCCTGGAGGGCACCGAGGAAGGGGTCTCCTCAGGCACCGCTTTGCTCTCCTTCCTGGAGTTGCCGCTGGGGGCCGCTCCCCAGGCGCGGCCAGATCCTGCGCCCGCGCCCATCAGAGCAGCTCTGCCCACGCGGCTCTAACGGGACCCAGAGAGCCGCCTCGATTTTACTACCCACCCCCACGTTCCTATCTGCATCACTTCCATTCCAGATGGCAGGGTCAAGGGGCGCGGTTACCCACAGGCCCATCTGCAGCGCGCCAGTGCCCCCCCCCACGGCGCTCCGGTGCTCCCCACACGGCGCTTCGGTGCCCCCCTACAGGGCGCTCCGGTGCCCCCCACACGGCGCTCCAGTGCCCACGCCGCCAGGCTAGCTGTGCTGTTCACAATGGCATCGTCCACATTTCAGATTTTGTAACACGAGGCGCTACAATAGCCCAGCTGGCCAGGTTGCTGACGGTGCTATTAGTCGTGCTCCCAGCAAACAGGCCGCCTTACACCCTGCCGGGGCCCGGCTGGGCTGTGGCCTCGCTGCCGCTCGCACAGCCACTAAGGGCAGAGCTGAGAGCGTCCCTCCTGCTGCGGGGGACCCGGGCTCTGGCCCCTGTGCAGCCCGCTGACCCTGCTGAGCTGGAGCTTGCTTCCCATGGGGCAGACCTTCGGCATGGAGATGGTGGGTGTTGGGTGTGTGTAGGCATGTGAGCGCATGCACACACATGCGCATGCATGCTCACACACATTCATACACACATGTACATGTGTGTTCACGTGCACACGCACAGTGCACGCACATGCAAAACATGCGCACACACGCACATAAACGTGCGTGTGCACACACATGCACACCCGCACACATGCACACACAAACATGTGCGTGCACGCTCATACACATGTGTGCGCGGTGCACACGCACAGTGCACGCACATGCAAAACATGCACACACACGCACATGCACACACAAACATGTGTGCGTGCACGCTCATACACATGTGTGCGCACATGCATGCACACACATGCACACGTGCACACATGTATATGCACACCCGTGCACACGCTCACGCACACACATGCATGCACACATGCACATGCACACACAGCCTGGTTCTGCGTGGGCTGGGTCTATGAAGCCTGTGAGAGAGATGGACGGCCCTCGTCAGACAGCAATAATAATATAACGAGAGGGAAGCTTCCTGAACAGCTTGGGGAAACTCAAGATAAGGACAGAAATCCAGACACTAGGGCAGGAAAGGGAGAGCTGGAGAGAGGGGTGATGTGGCGCCAGGGGAAGAGAGGGGAGACCGCTGAGCTCTCGCGGTTAGGGATGGAGCAGCGGGCCCAGCTCGGAGGAGAAGGCGGAGCGGAGGTGGGCGGGTGCGGGGGATGGAAAAGGCCAAGGCCTGGGTCCCTGGCTCTGAGTCCGCTGCGGGACGAGGACGCCCAAGTCTCTCAGGACTCCCAGCTGTACCAGGAGGGGCTGAGCCCAAGCTTGGCGTGACTGGCGGGGGCGGCTGGCAGAGCTCTCCGACTGTGAGGACCAGACAGCCAGGGTCACCTCCTGGCCTCTCTGGTCAGTGACTCCCCTTCCCAGGGGTGGAGGTGGAGCACCCTCCATGCTCCAGGGCAGCCAGGTCTGAGGCTGAGGGCCTGCTCCCTTCAAAACAGAGGTGACGGGGGGTCCGGGTGTTGGTCCTAGAGTGGCTCCAACTATATGGGTTTCTGGGCCACCCGTCAGAGAGCTGGGAGCCGGGTCTGTGAGCAGCTCCAGCTCCGGCCCACGGCAGGGGAGGGGGCTGGGAGAGGCCTGGCACAGGACCTGACACAGCTCAGATGCATGGCCAACAGTTTCCCCAGCGCCTGAAGGCAATGCCTGCCTGCACCAAATAGTTCCCCCTCCCCCAGAAAACAGCCCTCCCAGGGGCCCCCATGTCCACCGCTGGTCTTAGCTCCTCTGATCTGGCTCTTCAGTGACGCCCTGGGCATCTGGCCCTGGCTATTCCTTCCCCAACTCTGACCCTGAGGAAAGGATGGTCAGCCATAGTGGGGGAGGGGAGGTCACAAAGGTGAGGAGGCGTCCCCAGGAGGGGCTGGGAAGATCGAGGCTGAGCAATGGGCCTGCAGTGGGAGTGCGCAGCCCGCGCTCACAGCCCGATTTCTAGGAAGTCATGCCTGCGGTCTAACCTTCATCCCTCCTTGCAGCCCTGGTCTGGTCCATGGCAGACCTGGGTCTCCGTGGTCTTCCAAGCCCAGCCCGACCCTCAACGATGACGTTGGACACTAGCTCTGCAGCCTTCCCCATGGGGGCACGTTGGCCTGGTGTCTGACTTGGCTTTGCTGGGGACTCAGGGTCAGCCCTGTCCCTCTCTGGGCCCTGTTTCTCAATGTCACAGCCCCATCTCTCCATTAGGAGCGTATAAATGCTTTGAGATCTTCAGAAGAATATTCTGGGTTCTCACAGCCCTTCTGACAGCCACGGGCAGGAGGGAGACGGCCCCTCCCATTTATTCTCGCCTTCCCCCTTAACCCACCCC
>NW_006443131.1:1057182-1071445 GCF_000325575.1 Pteropus alecto | reverse complement strand
CCCACTCCCCCACCTCCCGCCCAGGGCCGGGGTGGGGGAAGGAAGAGGCAGGACAGAGGCCAGACTGGCGGAGACAGGGGCTTTGTCCCAGCTGATTTCTGAGCCAGGAGATCCGGTGGGAAAAGTCCGTGCCAGGCAGAAAGGAAAGGCTGGAGGAAGAAAGGAGGGGGCAGCCAAAGAGGGGGGCGCAGGGTGCTGGGGAGTAAAGAGAAGAGATTCCTTATAAGTAACGGTGGGGGGAGGGAGGTCGAGGAGGGACTGGGCTCCGCGGTTGTGAATTGCCTGGGTTCAGTCCAGGAAGCCCTCCTGGAGGAGGCTAGATGGGTAGACGAGTGCGGGGTTGGAGCGGTACTGTAGGAGGAGGAGGCTCTGGGTTCGAAGAAGGGACCTGGCACTGGGAGGGGCAGAGGGGACTCGAATAGCAGCCACCATTCATGCTGTGCGCTGTAAGCATTCATTGAGCTCCTACTGTGTGCTGGGTGCCGTGCATTTGCCGGGATTTTTTAGGACACAGAGCGCTTCTGAAGCAAGCACATAGCTCCATTGCAACCTGGGGGGCGGTGGTAACGGTGCTCCCTACGAGCGAGAAAGCAAAGGCCCAGGGAGGGGAAGGGACTTGCCTCAAGCCACGAGCGAGCTGACGGGGACCCAGGTCTTGGCTCTGAAGGAGAGTCCCTTGGCTGGGGGACAGGATCAGACACAGAGCTAGTGGCGAGGTAGAGGCTCCTGCGGCAGGGTGCGTGTGCGTCTGTGTGGATGTGGCTGGGGCCGGGGGAGGTCTGTCCTGAGGTCTGACCCCATCTTTCCTCCTCAAGCCCCCCCTCAACCTGCAGCATGGCCGCACTGTGCCTGCCTCTGCTGGCAGCCCTGGCCCTAGCCCCAGTCCCTGAGGCCTCGGCTGATACCCTGGAAGGAGACAGCTCAGGTAAGCAACCCCCTCAGCGTCACTGCCCTGTGGTAGGGAGTGGCCTCTCGTTAGGCCCTAACAACCTCTTCCAGCCTTGGGGGGCCCCAGGAGGAGGAGATAGAGCTGGGAGGGCCATGGGGAAGGGGCTGGGCTCGGACACTTGGAAACAAGGGGTGAGTCGTGGGCCCCTGTTGGGACCGGAAACCTGGGGCAGGGCTGCCAGGCTCCGGGGTGGGGCCTGGGGACAGGATGCGGGGCTGGGAGGAAGAACAGAGGTAGAGTTGGGAGAAATCCCGCTGGCGAGTCCGAAGGGAACAGGGCTGTGGGACCCAGGGGGTGGGGCCCAGGGACCCTGGGGTGGTACTGGGACCCTGGGGGCCGGTCTTGGCGCCCAGAGGTGGGCTCGCAGGACGCTGGGGGCCGGGCCCGGGTTCTCGGGGCGGGGCTTGGCAACCGGGGCGGGAGCTCCAGCCGCGCGCTCGCCCACAGAGGACCGGGCCTTCCGCGTGCGCATCGCGGGCGCCGCGCCGCTGCAGGGCGTGCTGGGCGGCGCCCTCACCATCCCGTGCCACGTCCACTACCTGAGGCCGCCGCCGAGCCGCCGGGCGGTGCTGGGCTCCCCGCGGGTCAAGTGGACCTTCCTGTCCGGGGGCCGGGAGGCCGAGGTGCTGGTGGCGCGCGGGCTGCGCGTCAAGGTGAGCGAGGCCTACCGGTTCCGCGTGGCGCTGCCCGCCTACCCCGCGTCGCTCACCGACGTGTCCCTGGCGCTGAGCGAGCTGCGGCCCAACGACTCGGGCATCTACCGCTGCGAGGTCCAGCACGGCATAGATGACAGCAGCGACGCCGTGGAGGTCAAGGTCAAAGGTGAGAGGGCAGGGACAGAGTTTCCGAGAGAGGGGGAGGGGAGGACCCCAGCCCTCAGGGAGCCCGCAGTCTGAGGGGAGAGCACACGCACCTGGAAGGCACCGACCGAGCTGGAGAGGGGGGGACAGGGCGTCGCCGCGTCAGCTCCGGAGGCGGGGCAGTCGGTGCTCCAGGCGCGGAGGGAGGTCAGCGCGCCGCGCGACCGCACCTCAGGACCCCTCCCTGCCCCTCGGGCGGGGCGCGCACTTACCCGGCGCGCGGAGGGAGGTCAGGGCGCCTCGCGACCGCACCTCAGGACCCCTCCCTGTCCCCCAGGGGTCGTCTTTCTCTACCGGGAGGGCTCTGCCCGCTATGCCTTCTCCTTCGCGGGCGCCCAGGAGGCCTGCACCCGCATCGGCGCCCGCATCGCAGCCCCGGAGCAGCTCTACGCGGCCTACCTGGGGGGCTACGAGCAGTGCGACGCGGGCTGGCTGTCCGACCAGACCGTGAGGTGGGCGGGGCCGCGCGCAGGCTCCTAGCGCCCCCTGGGGAATGGGGCTGGTCTGCGGAGGGTGGGGAGGACCCTGCAGAGCTGCGAGGACAACGGGCCACATGGAAAGGCAACGTGATTTGGGAGCGTCTCCGTGGGCCGGCTCCCTGGTGAGGGCGTCTGCGCTCCTCCCCAGGTACCCCATCCAGACCCCGCGAGAGGCCTGCTACGGGGACATGGATGGCTTCCCTGGCGTCCGCAACTATGGAGTGGTAGACCCGGATGACCTCTATGACGTCTACTGCTACGCTGAGGACCTTAACGGTGACTGGGCGAGGGGCCCCCCGGGGCATGAGCCCTTCTCCGGTGCCACCCATGGGTCCTCCCGGGGCCTCTGCTGGGCCTTATTGCCCGCTGTGTGATTAAGGGGACAGCCAGTGCCAAGGAAACCATTGGCGTCCCTCCCTCTAAACACTGTCACCGAGTGGAGTTCATGACCAAAGCCTCAGGCAGGTGGTGGGAGACTGAGCTTGTGTGTTGATTCTGCTGCTGCCTGCTGTGCAGCCCTCTCTGCCTCTTGGCATCTCTGGGCCTCAGTTTCCACCCTTGCAGCGTGAAGAAGTTGGGCCAGTTTCCTCTGAGCAATAGTATTCATCCTGAGGTTCTATGCAGACTCTGATCCTATGAAGTAGGGCAGTTGACTCCATGTCACAGGTGACACTGAGGCCTAGAGAAGCTTGTCCAGGGTCCCCGTGGGAACCCAGGGCGGCAGGGCTACCAGCTTTCTGGTAACCCAGCCTCCTCCTCCCCCCAGGAGAGCTGTTCCTGGGTGCCCCCCCAGACAAGCTGACGCTGGAAGAGGCTCAGGCATACTGCCGGGAGCGGGGTGCAGAGATCGCCACCACGGGCCAGCTGTACGCCGCCTGGGATGGTGGCTTGGACCGCTGCAGCCCAGGCTGGCTGGCCGATGGCAGTGTGCGCTACCCCATCGTCACGCCCAGCCAGCGCTGCGGTGGGGGCCTGCCTGGTGTCAAGACCCTCTTCCTTTTCCCCAACCAGACCGGCTTCCCCAACAAACACAGCCGCTTCAACGTCTACTGCTTCCGAGGTGAGCCGCCTCCCCGCAGGGGCCCAGGCCGACCTCACAGAGGCAGTGGCGGCCCTGAAGTCCTGCCCCAGCTCCGAGCACGTGCTCTCAGACCTTTGCCATTCACCTGAAGGAGGCTTGGGGGACGCTCAGCTTGTCACCTAGAGTCCTGGTCAGGTCCTCTGGCTTGGCCATGTGGCCTCGAGGAGGGCTCCCCTCTCTGCATCTCCTCGTCTGCCTCGCCGTCAGTAGCCCTGCCTTCCTTGTCTCTTCCAGTTCCAAAGCTGTCTCTCCCATATTGGTCTGCCAAGTATGTTTTCATTTCTGGTCAGCTCGTTAGCAGAGCAGAGATGACCGACATTCTCTGAATCCAACAGATGATCTGCTCCAGTTAACCAAATGCCTTCAAGAGCCCTCACAGGGATTTCCAGAACATTCAGCTTGAAGGTGTCAGATCTTTAACTACCAAATACTGATGGAAAGACACAGGTCCCCCCGCAGGGAGCAGGTCCTCAAGGACAGTTGGGTATAGAGATGGCTCCCTGTCCACATCTTACATTGGGACCTGGGGGGGCAATGTCTGGGACCCCCAGAGGCACAGCACCCAGTCTAAGGGTGACCGACAGTCAGGAAGGCAATACTCTGGGGTGTCTGAGTCCTTGCCCCAATTGTGAGCCTGCGGAGTCCTAGTACAAGGGCTGGAGACAGACACGGGAGCAGAACACATAGCCTTCACTTTCAGGGAGCCCCTAGTCTGAAGGAGGAAGGCACGGCTCCTGCCATGGAAGCCCCCAATTTGAGAGACAAGACACCTTGCTCCCAGCATAAGCGGAGACAGAGAAAAGCATTAGTTCCACTGGGACCGATCTCCAGACATCTTTGGCTTGGGGTGGGGGATGGTGAGGGTTGGGGAAGTGAAGTCTATAGGAAGACATGTCCCTCTGAAAAGGCTTCCTGAAACAGGATGATAGTGCTCATCATCATCACCGTCATCGCCACCACCATCACATCATCATCATCATCACCATCATCACCATCATCGCCACCACCACCATCATCATCATCATCATCATCATCGCCACCACCACCATCATCATCATCATCATCATCATCGCCACCACCACCATCATCATCATCATCATCATCATCGCCACCACCACCATCATCATCATCATCATCATCATCGCCACCACCACCATCATCATCATCATCATCATCATCGCCACCACCACCATCATCATCATCATCATCATCATCGCCACCACCACCATCATCATCATCATCATCATCATCGCCACCACCACCATCATCATCATCATCATCATCATCGCCACCACCACCATCATCATCATCATCATCATCATCGCCACCACCACCATCATCATCATCATCATCATCATCGCCACCACCACCATCATCATCATCATCATCATCATCGCCACCACCACCATCATCATCATCATCATCATCATCGCCACCACCACCATCATCATCATCATCATCATCATCGCCACCACCACCATCATCATCATCATCATCATCATCGCCACCACCACCATCATCATCATCATCATCATCATCGCCACCACCACCATCATCATCATCATCATCATCATCGCCACCACCACCATCATCATCATCATCATCATCATCGCCACCACCACCATCATCATCATCATCATCATCATCGCCACCACCACCATCATCATCATCATCATCATCATCGCCACCACCACCATCATCATCATCATCATCATCATCGCCACCACCACCATCATCATCATCATCATCATCATCGCCACCACCACCATCATCATCATCATCATCATCATCGCCACCACCACCATCATCATCATCATCATCATCATCGCCACCACCACCATCATCATCATCATCATCATCATCGCCACCACCACCATCATCATCATCATCATCATCATCGCCACCACCACCATCATCATCATCATCATCATCATCGCCACCACCACCATCATCATCATCATCATCATCATCGCCACCACCACCATCATCATCATCATCGTCATCATCACCATCATCACCATCACCATCACCATCACATCATCGCCACCACCATCATCATCGTCGTCATAGCTCACACTTCTATGCGCCGATTATAATTCAGTGCCAAGACTGGTCCGGGGGAAAATGGAAGGAGGAACTGAACTGGGAGGTGAGGGCAGGCAGCGGCTGACTGTGGCAGCAGACAGGTGGAGGGCAGGGGCAGGCCAGGGCGCACGTCTGCTTGTCCGGCATGAGCGAGGCTCACCGGGGCAGGTGGCGCGAGCAGGGCGCGCTGTGCTGGCTCATCTAGCCGAGCACAGGTGTCGTTCTTAGCCCAGTTCCACGTCTGCTTCGCTGGTTTTCTGCTCGTTTTACTTCCCTAGAGACAAGGTAGCCCATTCCAGAATTCTGCTTATTCGAAGGGAGCAGAGCCCAGAAAGATGGGTGGCCCCTCCCTTTACCCTCTTGCCTCAGCGCTGAGACCCTCGGGTGGGGACTGTTGAGTGTCCTTCCTGCCCTGTGCCCTCCAGCTCTCCTGTGCTGATGGCAGCCTGTCCCTTTCCATTTCACAAGTCTCGGGCCGCCTGGGATCCCTTGCACCTCGCCCCAAGCGCAAGGTGCTGAGGCCATTCTGTCCGTCTCTCCGCCTCCGTCCCCTTCCTCGAGGGAAGATCTCCCCCCTGAGCCTTTCCATACCATTCTGTCTAAAGCAGGACTCCCCACCCCACCTCCTCGCTCTGCTTAATTGTTCTTTATACGGTAACATTATAATAGATGTTTATTTGTGTATTACCTGTATTCAGAATGTAAATTCCCAGTAGAGGAGGGAGCTTGCTGTTTTGCTCTCTGCCGCACCCTCGGTGGCCTGGAGAATGCTCGGCGTGACATGTAGTGAGAGCTTGATTAATGCTTGAGGAATGAGTGACGGAGTCCTAGGCTGCTTGCAGGACACCGGGAGTTCTCCCCAGGGGCGCGGGGGACAAAACGGAGAGAACCTGTGCTCTCCGAGCCTAACCCAGAGCCCTTGCATGCCGGCCATGGGAGGGCAGAGCCATCTATCTAGTACCCGTGTGTCCTCCTGCCACAGACTCTGCCCAGCCCTCCGCCATCCCTGAGGACTCCAACCCAGACTCTGCCCTAGCCTCTGATGGTCTGGAGGCCATTGTCACAGTGACAGAGACCCTGGGGGAACTGCGGCTGCCTCAGGAAGCTGTGGAGAGCGAGTCCCGAGGAGCCATCTACTCCATTCCCATCCCGGAGGATGCAGGAGGAGGCAGCTCCACCCCAGAAGACCTGGCAGAGACCTCAAGGACCCTCCTAGGTAACTCGAACCCCTCACCCCGGGGGGTCTGCACCTGAGAGGTTGGGGGCAGAAGGCCAGCTCAGTGCTGGGTTTATGGCGGCGCGACCCTGCCCCGTCCGTCCTTAGCAGCTCAGTGGTGCAAGGCACCACCCTGCCGCTCTGCCAACCTTCGCTTTTCCAGCAGAATCCACTCCCAGCTCTCCGGGTCTGGAGATGCTCGGGCTAAGGAGCTGCCCTCTGGGAAGGCGGGGCCTCCTGTCTTCGGTCTCTCCTCCCCCTCCCCTACCCCAAATAGACTAGAGACTTTTAATCGACTGGGAGAGGGACATGGAAGGACCATGTTTTCCCAGGCTCTCGACAGCTCACAGAACCTTCTCAAGTGTTGCCTCAACCGTGCATCTCAGGCTGAAATTGTCCCGGTGTGGAGCGGAGACAGCCGCCCCCCGTGCAGGCTCTTCCCTCTCCCCGCGGCCTCGCCTTCCCCTTCCCTCTTCCTGGCCTCTGGCGGGCACTGTCCCTGGTGCTGAACCACCTGTGCTTTGCCTAGAATTTGAAACCCGCTCCGTTGTACCTCCCGCCGGGTCCTCAGAAGAGGGAGGCGAGGCGCTGGAGGACGCGGAGCCGCTCGACGAGGAAGCGGAGGACGAGGCCCTGTGGGCCTGGCCCGGCGAGCTCAGCAGCCAGGACCCAGGGGCCCCTCTTCCCACGGAGCCAGCCCTGGAGGAGTCACCCTCCCAGACCTCCCCGCGGGCGAGGGCTGTCCTGCAGCCTGGTGCTTCGCCACCTCCCAATGGAGAGACAGAGGCTCCCAGGCCCCCAAGGGTCCTAGGACCACCCACTGAGACTCTGCCCACTCCTGGGGAGAGGAACCTGGCACCCCTACAGCCTTCCACTCCAGCTGGGGAGAGAGAAGTGGGGGAGGAGACTGGGGGTCCCGAGGTGTCTGGGGTCCCTCGAGGCGAGACTGAGGAGACGGGGAGCTCGGAGGATACTCCCACCCTGCTTCCCGTTACACGGGCCCCCGAGGGTACCGGGGAGCTGGAGGCCCCCTCCGAAGAGAATTCTGGAAGAACTGTCCCAGCGGGGACCTCAACGCGGGCCCAGCCGGTGCCGCCCACTGACGGTGCCAGCCACGGTGGGGTGGCCGTGGCCCCCTCATCAGGTAATTTTGCCCAAGGCTCGTTCTCCCTATTTCTCCTGCTCCTTTTCCTCCCCCTGCAGCTCTGGGTCACCTGACCTGTAGCCTTTAACCCACCATCGCCCCAGACTCTCCTGTCCCCCTCCTCCATCCTGCCCACCGCCCGCTGTGGGTTTCCAGTATGGACACCCCACCAAGCGACTTCCATCCAGCTCTCTGATGGCTCGTCCTGTGGCCATCGGCTCCATGCCCCCAACGCTGTGACCCTCTCCCTGTCTCTGGAAGCCCCAGCACTGACCACCTCGGGCCCTCCACCTGACTCACATCTCACTGACCACACAGAGCGCCCTCACGCCACACGCGTCAGGGAGCCCTCGCTGCCTGTCGCCCTCCAGGGCCCGGGCCAGTCTCCCACTGCTTCCTCCCTGTCCTGTGTGCCGTCCCCTTCAGCTGCCTCCCCCTGACAGCAGGGGAGCCTGGGACCCCGTCCCTAACCCTCAACCTCTGGGGTCCGGGGGAGTCCTTATCCCCACAGAGCCTTAAGCGACTACTTCTGTGAAGTATTTTTTTGATTGTTTCATGGAAAACAAGTCTTGGAAATAAACATTAAACTGCTTTATAGCCAAAACTCTGGCCCCCTCTGTCTCCGCCCCCAGCTGCCTGCCCTTTGCAGTCCTCGGATTCGTTTCACGGGCAGCTCTCTGGTGCCTCTCAGGCGCCTCTCTCTCTCCCTCTCCCTCTCCCCCACCCCTCTCTCTCTCAATCTCTCTCTCAATCTCTCCCCTCTCTCTCTCTCTCTCTCTCTCTCTCTCTCTCTGCATCTCTTGGCCTCGCTTCCTCTTTCACCCGCGGCCTGCACCCGTCCCTGTCCTGGCCAGTCTAACAACCCTCCCTTTTCCTTCACCCCGTCCTTCTCGGGCGTCTCTCCACTTCCTGCCTGCTGAGATCCCAGATCCGACTGTGCACACGCCCAAGAGAGATCTTTGTCCATCAGTCAGCCAAGTGCTGGGAGGCGTGGTCCCTCCCGCCTCATGGGAGAAATCCCTGCAGGGTGTGCGTGTGCGTGTGTGCACGTGTGTGTGCGTGTGTGCGTGTGCATTCATCTCTGGTCCATCTCACTCATCATCCCATACAGAGCCACGCATACAGAGTAGTGACCAAGAAAGTCCCTCTTAGCACAGAGGCGGTTCCTCCGCATCCAGGTGCCCCAGGGCCCACCTCTGCCCCACATCCCAGCAGGGGGACCGTATCTAACTTCCATCCCACTGCCCCGCCTCCCCCTCCTCCACTAACCCCTGCGCTAATGACTACCCCCGCCCCCTGGGAAAAAGGGTTCCACCGCCCTAAACCCAAAGGGTCTCAAAATCCCTAATTCTGGGAAGACGCAGACCAGGAGCCAAAGGGGGAGAGGGAGTGTGGAGGGAGCGGGACGGGGAAACAGGTTCTGGAGCCGGGGAGAAGCTCCGGCCCCTCAGGGAGGATTGAGCCTCCCAGTGGAGACTCTGGAGAAGGCCGAGGGTGCCTCAAGCCCAGGACCCACTCTGCTAGACGGCACAGAGGGGGCTGGGGCCTCTGCATCACGCCCAGGCTCACCCGCTGCGGCTGCTGGCTCCCTCCCCGCTGGTCTTGGAGTTCAGCACTGGTGGGGTGGGCAGGGCGTTCAGTGGGCAGCGGAGCACCGTGGGCAGTGTCCACAGTGTCTTAGCTGCCCCACCCTGAGGACGAGGACAGGTCCCCTGGCCTGCTACTGCAGCAGGTAAAGGTTAAAACTCTGGCCGCATATCGTAGTTGCCCAAAGAGGGATTCCTTCACCCCACTCTGCCCATCTTGCCAGGGAGTTGGATCTGTGGCCTGGGCGGGGCACCAGGGACCAAGTTTGAGAGCTTCTGTGCCCTCTCCCCAGGTTGGAGGATGGAGAGAAGAAAGTGTGAGGACGGGAGGGGCCTGGTGCTTAGAGGGTTAATATCACCCCCGCTTTGCCCTGGAGGGTACACTACCCAGTTGAAAGAAAAGGATTGGCAGAAGAGATGACTGGGGCGTGGTGCCGGCACAGCTGATTCATCTCACCCCAAAACAACTCGATCCTCCCAGCAAAATTCTTTGAATCACCTCCGCTGCGATCCCCAGCAGGCAGGGGGATCTCGGGCCAGAGCGAAGCATTGTGGGCCTTGGCCTTGGCTGCTCGGGGTGGATGGCATGGTCTGAAAGGCCCAGCCTGGGGCTGGTTTCACTGCTGTCAGTCTGTGGGGTTCTCTTCTCCTGGGTCATGGGGACCAGAAAGAAGTGCAATCTGACAGCCCCTCCAGCACCCAGGCCTGGCCTAACCCACCCCAGGATCTTGAAGGAGAGTCCAGAGAAGGCCGATGGCCGGACTGAGCTGGAGCCAGATGGCAGAGCGCAGGTCCTCAGGGCAACCTGCGAGTCTGGAAGGACTGTCTGGAGGAGAGGGAGCCTGAGGAGAGAGTGAGATGGATCAGAGAGAGCTTTCTAGGCTAAGGAACCGCAGAAGGCCCTGGTGGAGCGGGGAGGGGAGCTCGTTAGGAGGGAGGGTTTGCAGGGGCAGAAGGGGAGAGTGTGTGGGGCCGTCCCCAAAGGGTGGGGAAGCCACTGCAGCGTCATTCCTGTGCCTGGGGACAGTGCGGGAAGCAGGTCGCATCTGCACTCAGCTCCTGGGGCTTTCCCCATGGACAGCAGGGGGAATGGTTAGCTCCATCTGGACCCCAAACAAGGTCCTGGGAGCAGTGAAGCAGGCGACGCTCACGGGTGTGAGGGGACTGTCCTCTCTTCCGCTTCCATGTGGCCCGGCCCGCTGTACAGAACCGTGCTGAGACCCAGTGCAAAGAAAGGGGGTGAAACCCCCGCCCCAAACAAGGTCCTGGGAGCAGTGAAGCAGGCGATGCTCACGGGTGCTGAGGGGACTGTCCTCTCCTCTTCCATGCGGCCCGGCCCGCTGTACAGAACCGTGCTGGGACCCAGTGCAAAGGAAGGGGGTGAAACCCCCAAGTAAAGTGATCTGCCCAGTGTCACCCAGTAGAGCTAGAAGCCATACAAGAGCCCAGGTCTCATGGCTGACAGCCTAGCGCCTCTCCCCTTGGCGGGACTGGGCCCTGAGGGGCACTGTCCCCTGGCCACTTTCCCTGGCCCATTAGGCAGGGCCCACACTGGAGGGCAGGACAATGGCTGGCACAGGGCTGAGCCAGTGCTGACATGGGACGAGGTGAGGGGGGCCAGAACTCAGGCCAGAGGCAGGCTCCAGGGAGAACCTCTGGGGTGCCGTGCTAGCTCCCAGGACAGGGGGGTTAGGGTTGGGGACTCTGAACCCTCTCCGGAAGGACTCAGAGTTGTGCTCCCCAGCTCCCCCCCACCAAACTTCTCTCCCCCTCTCAGGTGACTGTGTCCCCAGCCCCTGCCACAATGGCGGGACATGCTTGGAGGAGGAGGAGGGGGTCCGCTGCCTATGTTTGCCTGGCTATGGGGGGGACCTGTGCGATGTTGGTGAGTGTGTTGAGGGGCGGGGGCGGGGGGGGGTGGACATGAAGTCCGGACCCGCCACAACGTGCTGGTCCCGGAGGAGGGAGGGAGGGCGGGCGCTGGTCTTGGCCTTGCTGTTGATGAATCCCCAATTTAGGCAAGTCACACCTCTCCGCGACTCGCCCTCAATGTCCTCAACTGTTCAGTGGAACCAGAAATGCCTGTGTCGGGGGTCGGGTGTGAGAGGAGCGCCTAGTGCGCTCCTGGCATTTGAAGTCAGTGGTGCCAGCCTCCGCCCTTCTGGGAGGAGAGGAGCGCACAGCTCTTCTCTAGGTGGAGGACTGCAGTGACCCAGGCGGGGACTCCCTCCCTCGCCTGGTCCCGACGCTCAGAGAGGGAAGGCATCAGGCCGCGGGCTCCAGGGCCCCTCCAGGCTCCTCCTCCCCTTCCTTCCCACTAGCTCGTTGGCACCGCCCCCTGCCTTAGCCCCGCCCCTCGGGCTGCCGTGGTGGGCGGAGCCAAGCCCCTTTGCGGGTACCTGGCCCCTTCGCGGGTACCTGGCCCCTCCCCGGTCCTCCCGCCCAAGTTGCCCGCCCTTCTGCGCCCCAGGCCTCCGCTTCTGCAGCCCTGGCTGGGACGCCTTCCAGGGCGCCTGCTACAAGCACTTTTCCACACGAAGGAGCTGGGAGGAGGCGGAGACCCAGTGCCGGATGTACGGCGCGCACCTGGCCAGCATCAGCACGCCCGAGGAGCAGGACTTCATCAACAGTGGGCTGGGGACGGGTGGGAGGGGACCCTGGTCGTCTGCTCTCTCCCACGCTCACTCATTAATCAATCACCTAACGAATGAGTGAGTGTGTTAATTAACCCCCTTGTTCACTAATTCGGGCACTTACTATTTGGTCTACCTCAGTCACTCGTCCACTCTTCCTTTCTCCCTCCCTCCTGCCCTCTGCTCAGGCAGGCGGTGGGGCTTCGGGCAGGGAAGGCTGCGGCCCTCGCAGGACGGACCCCTGCGCCTGCCCGGCGGTGGCTCAGGGGCCACCTTCCACCTGCCCGTGCTCTGGCTCTCCTCCCTCCACCTGCTCCCAGACTCTGCCCCCGTTGGACGTTTTCACTTTTTTCCCAGAGATTCCCCGGTCTCGCCCGGGTGGTGTTTTATTTCTTCCCTCGCCATCCCCGTCCGGGCCTTCCATCCCCGCCCTGCGTCTGGAGCGAGGGGAGCGCGGAGTCTGGGCGGCGGGAAGGACCTCGGGGAGCGGCCGCCACCTACTGGCCGCGGAGCTCACTGCACGCCGTGCCCCCTGCGTGCTTCCCCAGATCGATACCGGGAGTACCAGTGGATTGGGCTCAACGACAGGACCATCGAAGGCGATTTCCTGTGGTCAGATGGCGTCCCCCTGGTGAGAGGCCCCCGCTGCCCGTCCCGCTGTCGAGGTCGCTTCGTCCAGGCGCTTCTGCCTCCACCCCCAGTGACCCGACCCTCCCTCTCCTTCCCTTTCCCATGCCCTTTCCCTCTCCCTGGGCCCTCCCCCTCTCCTCGTGTCCCTCTGGCTCTCTTCCGGTTCCCATTATCCCTCCCCGCAAAGCCCCTGACCTCTCCTTTAGAAGGAGGCCCCCGACTCCCCCTGCCCCGGGCCTGCCCTCTCCTGCGCCCACACCCACCCCTCCAGTCCATTCCTCAGTGCGCCTGCGCAGGGGCGCCTCACCGCCTCCCCACCCCTGCCCCAGCTCTACGAGAACTGGAACCCAGGGCAACCCGACAGCTACTTCCTGTCCGGAGAGAACTGCGTGGTCATGGTGTGGCATGACCAGGGACAATGGAGCGATGTGCCCTGCAACTACCACCTGTCCTACACCTGCAAAATGGGGCTGGGTGAGGGCAGGCAAGGGGGAGGAGAGGCGCGGGCTCGGGGTCGGGGCCAGCGTGCGCGTAGGAGGGTCAGAAATGTGTCCCAGGCCACGGGCATGGGAGGGATAACAAATCAGACGGGTCCACTCAGAACCCCTACTCTTTTGGGGGTCAGGTTGTGGTCCATTCCTTTCCTCATCCCGATTCTGAAACTGTCACCCATAGAGCCAGGCTCCTGTTTTCTGACTCTGTCCCCCCTGCAGTATCCTGCGGGTCCCCACCGGAACTGCCCCTGGCTCAAGTGTTCGGCCGCCCACGGCTGCGCTATGAGGTGGACACAGTGCTTCGTTACCAGTGCCGGGAGGGACTGGCCCAGCGCAACCTGCCACTGATCCGCTGTCAGGAGAACGGCCGCTGGGAGCGCCCCCAGATCTCCTGTGTGCCCCGCAGGCCTGTGAGTGCGAGGGGGGCGGCGACTAGCTCACAGGAGCCCCTGGCTCCAATCCTAGTTCTGCCAGTCACTGGCTGTGTGACCTTGAAGGTATTGCTACCCGTCTCTGGGGCCCAGGGAGGGAGGTGGGCCAGATGCGCTGGGGACCCTCCGGTGCTGATATCAGGACATTCCACCAAGCTCTGGGCCCCTAAGGCGGAGCCTGGGGAGGGTTTGGATGGGGTCAGGCAGCCAACAGAGCGGAGGGCGGGTTCTGGGAAGGGGGGGCGGAGCGCCGGCGGAGGGTGAGTGTGTGTGTCTCCCCCAGGCCCGAGCTCTGCGTCCCATGCAGGCCCCAGAGGGACGTCAGGGGAGGCCACTGGGACGCTGGAAAGGGCTGCTGACCCCTCCCTCCAGTCCCGATGCAGATCCCTAAGGGGCGAGGCCTTGAACACTGCTGCCCCCAGCACTGCCCTCATGCCCCACCAGGCAAGTGACAACGTGAGGGGTGGAGCTGGAGTCCAGGTGACAGTGCCTGAAGATGGTGGGCAGCTCCCGCCTAGGCCCTCCCGCCTCTACCTGGGCGTCAGGTTTTCCCTCAGGGCCTCCAGGAGTCCTTAAGTGCCTCAAGCGCCCTCTCCTTGCCAGCCATCCTGTCCCCTCTGCCCCCTGGGGGACTCCATGCCCACTCATTCTCAGTTTTCCAGAAGAATGGCAGAC
>NW_006443131.1:1056375-1056979 GCF_000325575.1 Pteropus alecto | reverse complement strand
AGAGAGAGAGAGAGAGAGAAGCGAGCTGGGGCCAGGCCGCACGAGACGAAGACCGTCTGGGCTTATTGGTTTCTGAAGGTCAGAGAAGCCCCCAAGATGTCGGCGGGCAGACCGGTGCCTGGCACAGAAGCTGTCCAGTAAGTATTTCTGGGGCGAAGGAGACATCTGGGAGGAGCCGGAGCGCCAGAGCGCCCAGCGGTACAGCCCTGGACGAGTTCAGTCCGGGAGGGGCAGGGCCCAAGAGGAAGGCAGAGAGTTGGGTGCCTTGGCGTCCTGTTCTGAGGACCCCGAGAGGGTTCACTGCGGGGCAGGGGAGGGAATGCAAGTCTGGGGGTCATACTGCACGAAGGCTTACTTCCAGAGGAGGAGGAGAGATGCAGGAATAGGGGCACCGTAAGAGTAGAGGACACGTCCCTGACTCTGCTGTGGGCAGGGCTCTGGGCTATGACCTCTGTCTCGAGGGCTGTGTCCAGCAGGGGTCACTGCGGCCGCAGGCACGTCGGCCTGAAAGTGCGCGTGCGCGTGCGCGAATGGCGTCCCAGGATGCCGCCAGGGGGCGCCGCTGGCCTTTTCTTCTGCGCTGTCCGGGGCAGGGAAGTGGGGC
>NW_006443131.1:1053685-1056352 GCF_000325575.1 Pteropus alecto | reverse complement strand
CTGGCCAGGCTGAGCTGGCCTGGGGGCTGTGAGTCAGCGGAGTCTGAGATGAGGTCACTCTGAGAACTGGGGAGAGTGACGGGCTGTGTGTGGTGTGTGTGTGTGTGTGTGTGTGTGTGCGTGTGTGTGTGTGTGTGTGTGTGTCTGGCGCGTCATCGCAGCGCACAGAATGTGCCTTGCTGTGCCTCTTACCACGACGTGTGTCGGGATGCCCTCTCTCCACGACGGGCGTGCACGTTCTTGCTGCAGACCCTCACACTTCGCCACACGGGTGCACACTCAGGCGCACACACGCCGGCTTGGGCCGCTGTTACAGCACACTCACCCACGTGGGCGATTCTTACTCATTTTCCTAGAAGTCGGTAAAACCCGGTAAGACGAAGAGACAGGAGACAGATTCAGAAGAGCAGAGGGCTGAGGACCATAGGGAGAGACCCAGAGACGGCGAGGCAGGACGGAGAAAAACGGGCTCTCCGGCCATCCCGCCAGCTCCAGAACCTTCACACCGCATGCAAACCCCGAAGCAGCTGGCCTCGCCCCCACATTCCTCTCCTCGCCCCTGGACTCGCTTGCCCCTCCTGCCCTCCCCACACAACCCAGCCTGGCACAGCTAGGGAATGTGCTGTTTCTTAAGGAGCTACGGGGAAGAGGAGGATCTTGGGGCCAGAGTAGACCCCTGCTTCATACCGTACTGCCCTGGATGGCCCGCTCATGGCATTTTTAGGGTTGTCCGGGAGTCTAGCTGGAATCGTGAGTGGGTCAAGACCAAGGTGGGCTTTCGAAGGTAGCGCCTGCAGAGGAGAAGGCTGAGCAGAGGAGCGGGCAGTGTCTGCCCCTGGGTTCCTAAGGCAGGTTGTCTGAGAAACATACCCTCGCAGGGCTGGAGTTCAGATGGCGCGTGGGATTTCCCAGCGTCCCTGGTGGGGGCCTGGAAGGTGCTTTGTTTCCCCAGCCCAGCGGGCACGCTATCTCCCTGCATCTCCCCCGCCCCCCACCCCCGGTGGCAGGCAGGGGTCTGCCATCCTCTCTGACCAGTGGATGAGGAGCCCCCTAGAGATTGACGCAGGGCTGGAACCAGAACGCTTTCCGGCTCGGACACCTGCTGGGCTGCTTGGGCAGGCTGGCCGGAAACGGAAGGCTCTGGCTTCTGGCTTCCTCAGGCTTCCCGGGGAAGGGAGAGGTGGTCCAGGGGTGACTCAGCAGCCTGCACAGAATCCAGCCCTGGCCCAGGCAGTCTGCGCTGGGGCGGGGGGCGCTGTCTTCGCCTAGGGAGGGGCCACTGGCCCTTCACAGAGTGTCGGCCTATCCCTGGGAAGCTGGAGTAGGGGTACACCTGTGTCTGCCTCCAGGGCAGAGCACAGACCTAACCGGGCACCCATCCCTGCCAAGGACCTGGACATGTGCTTAAACTCTCAGCCTTTCCCACGTGTCTAAAATAGGGTCCCCCTCAGCTATCCTGTTTCCGGGGATGAGGGAGGTCAGAGTATGTGGGTGTAAGTGGGGAAGGGAGGTTCAGCCTGGGCGAAAGTTGGGGGCTTGGGCGCTGAGGAAGGGCCTCCGAAGTTCTCCGACTGCCAGAGTCCCCAGCTTCCTGCCGGCTGCTCTGCCCCACACCCCCCTCCCTGTGCCTCTCCCGCCTCCCCCTCCCCCTCCGCGCCACTGCTCACACCGCCCTGACCTTCCCCGGGCCTTTGTCCCCGCTCCTGCACAGGGGGAGAAAGGGCCCATTGTCCTGCCTGCTGCGACAGCAGCTCCCGAGACTCAACTCGCAAAAATGCTCAGCCTGTCGGAGCCCAGGGTGGGGGGCCGCCCCTGGGGGCTGCGGTGGAGCCCTCTCTCCCGGTTGCCAGGCTGGAGGTCCTTCCCGGTCTAGCTTCCACCCGGCCTGCTACAGGGCAGCCTCCTTCTGGGAAGGGAAAGCTGGGGACCCGGGGCGGAGCAGGGCCTTGCAGAGGGAGAGGGTGTTGCAGGCCCCTGCAAGCCCAGGCCGTCAGTGGGCCGCCGGGGGGTCTGTGGCCTCTTCTGACTTCCTGGTGGCTCCCCCTTAGGCTTCAGATGGCTCGTCACAGGGGGAGGCCGCTGACCGCTTTGGACGGCAGCCCTCAGGGGGAGTGCCCACAGCCCCCTGGCCCGTGTTCTACGGACCCCGGGTGCATCTAGGGGCTCAGTATCATTGGCAAAGGATGGCACCCTGTGCCTCATCTTCCCCATCAAGGTGAGCGGAGGCTCTCACGTAACTTCCTGGGGGATGAATGATTCTGGAGGTGGAAGGGGGGACCCAGGAGGGGGTCAGAGCCTACAGGGCATCTCCCCACCCCCGAAGCCTCCCAGCCCCGCTCCTGGGCCCCTGGCAGCTGAGCCCGCAGCTGCGGGGAGGAGGGAGAGCTTCCTCGACAGTGGACAGCGGCCCGGCACCTGCGTCCGTCTATTCCTGGAGTCACAGCTGCGTCACGGGGAGAGTGAGAGTGACCGCGGCGAGGGGTGGGGAGAGAAGGCTGTAGGGGGACAGGGCTCTGGGCCCCAGACTCTGGGGCCAGAAGGACTAGTGCCACAGCCTTGAGAACAGGTGGCAGGCGTTCGGTGACGGAAGGGCCAGGGCCGTCCACACCGGAGAGCCTGGGATAGTGGACCTGGGGAAGGGGCGGGAGCAGGAGTTTGGAGCTGGGG
>NW_006443131.1:1047075-1052591 GCF_000325575.1 Pteropus alecto | reverse complement strand
AGGGGCGAGGGGCAAAGGGAGAGGGGAGGGGGGAGCAGGGGCGCACGTGGGACCAGAGCCCGAGAGGAGGGGGACCGGGATTTCCTCTAGCCCCCGCCTGCGGCCACTCGCTCCCTCTTCCTGCCCTCAGCCCAGGAGCCCCTTCCCTGTGGGTCCCTTGAGACCCTCCTGTCTTTCTGGGGTCTCGGGTACGGGAGCCTGGGCCTCTATTTCCCTCTCTTTCCCCACCTGCCGTGAGGACCCATCCTGCAGCCACAGCCATCCCAGAACGGAGCCTCTGCTGGGGGCCCAGTATGGGCCCGGGGTCTGTCCCAAGCCCAGCGTCCCCTCCTCGAGTCTCCTGGTCCTCTCGGGTTTCCTGGGCTCCCTCCCCTCTCCAGGGCAGCCCCGGAGGCCACATTCCAGCTGAAATTAAATCGCGTTCCTCCTTCCCTGCCTGGGTGGCTTTGCTACCAGCAGCTGTGACACCACAGGGTCAAGTGGCAGCAGCTGGTTCCCCGAGGAGGGGCTGAGAAGGGGGCCCTGCGGGGAGCCGGGGGACCAGGCCCTCTGGAAGCGATGAATGAGCTCTGCGTCTGCCCTCCGGAGGCTGTGGAGGGGGGCAGACCCTGGGGACGGAGGGGTACGGCTGACGCCCCAGGGGTCAGGGCTGTACAGAGCCTCAGGAGAGGAGCTGCTCATGCCCACGGGAAAACCGGGGCTCACAGCGCCACGTTCCAAGCGGACCCTGGAAGGACACTCTCTCCTCGCCCCTGAACCGAGCTCCCACAGTAGCGTGGAGGCCTGGGGGGGCCCTTAAGAGGCCACACTTGGGCTCCTTGGCGGGAGCCCAAGCCTCAGGCTCGGATTCCACTTCCTCTGAGACCCCAGGGGCCTCGAAGGCAGCGGGGACCAGCTGGGCTGAATGGGGAGCCTGGCCCTGACCTTCCTATCCACCCTCGGCCCTCACGGCCTTATAAGGAAGTGCCCCAAACAAGTGAGGAAGCCACCAAGGCCCCCCACCCTGCCCCGCCCGCTCAGAGGCTATATTTACCCCAGGAGGCCCCAGAATAACCGCCCACTTGTCCTCCTGCTTGGGGGGGAGGGTGCTGCCTCCTCATTCCCCACTCTGGGGGGGGGGCTCCGCCCTCCCCAATGCTTCCTGTTGTCACACTTGCCCCTTGTCCGTCCTCATCACATGTACTGAGCGCCCGCCAGCGGGCACTGGGCTGGACACACGGGCCTTGCTTTTCAGAGACGTCTAATCACAGGGTCTTCACGCCTGCCACCCTCTGGCCTCTCCTTCCCCATCCCCTGCCCAAGTATCTCCTCTCTGCCGAGAGTTCCCCGGGGGCTCCGTCTGGGTGACCTCTAAGCCAACGACCCTCCAGTTCCTGTCTCCATCCTGGTCCTCAGCGCCCCTCCCCACCCCCGCAGCCCCTCTTGGTACTGACAACTTCCTGCCGACTCTCCAGCTCAGAGGGGTCCGCCGGCTCCCAGCTCCCCGCATCCCCCACCTCCCACAGCCATCACGAGTCCTGCACTCTGCTGCCCCTCCGTGCCTCTGGGACCCCGCCCGGAAGCCTGTGCTCAGCTGGAAAGCCCTCCCCCTCCCCTGCGTGGGGACCCCCCGCCCCCAGGGCCTGTGCAGCGCACGGCACGTGCTGGATGCTAAGTGACCACTCGTGACCATGGCGGTAACTCCCGTCATCGCCACCAGGAGTGTCCCCGCCAAGGTCCAGCCTGTATTTCTCTTGCCGTGTGGACAGGTGACCATTTCCAGAGGGGACACAGCCCCCACTACACACCCCCTAGGAAAGTCCTCACTTACATCCAGCTTACACCTCCCCGCGGGGGATCTTGGCAGAACTAGCTGGTCTCCCGTCATCGCCACCAGGAGTGTCCCCGCCAAGGTCCAGCCTGTATTTCTCTTGCCGTGTGGACAGGTGACCATTTCCAGAGGGGACACAGCCCCCACTACACACCCCCTAGGAAAGTCCTCACTTCCATCCAGCTTACACCTCCCCGCGGGGGATCGTTGGCAGAACTAGCTGGTTTGGGGAACTCTGTAGGGACCAGGGATGCTGGAGTGTGGGGCGGGGTGGGGGCCGGGGACAGGAAAGGACTGCCTGGCTCGGCCTCTGTCCTGGTTCACGCCACCACGCTGGCCTGGCCCAGCCCAGCTGCCTGCCGAGGCCACAAGGGGCCTCGCTGGCAGCGGGTACGGGGAGGAGAGTGGAGGCTCAGGCTGCCAGAAGGGTGGGGAGTCCGAGTCCTGGACCCCGAGGGCAGGAGTGTGCATGAACTGGGGGCCTGACAGCCCCGGATGGGGAAGGAGAGAGGTGTGGCAGAGGCAGACAGCGAGTCTGTCAGGGCCTCCTGTCCCCTGCTCCCGGGCCATCTTCCGATGGCCCCCGCCCTCCGGCCCGGGCCTGGGCCGGGGAAGAATCTGCTCTCACACTGGGGTCGTCACCAAAGGAGGGACATTGTCAGCAGCCCCCAGTCCTCCCCCAGCCTGAGATACTGAGGTGTCGCCAAATCTCGCTTCCCTGGTGAGCCGAACTGGGGGTGGCTTCTGTTTGCGTACCCCAACTCCAAGGCCTTCAGGCCCCGCCTAACCCCGGAGCCCTGGTGCCTGCCTGCTCTGCACAGGGACCCAGGACACTTGGGGGGCGGGGATGCAGTGGCTGGGCGCCCCTCCCCCATCGGACCCGTTATCCACACAGCTGAGGCTGCAGGCCTCAGCTCCCCCAGCCTCCCTCTGCTCTCCCCGCCCTGGGAGACCCCCAAGTCACGCAGCCCGGCGCCCTTCCTCAGGTGGCTGGGGCTGAGATTCAGAGCGTGGACGCTGCCCTGAGGCCACACAGCCAGTGCGGGCAGAATGGTGCCCCCTTCCTGACCGCACTGACCTCGCCCACGGGAGCAGGCATCGTGGGCCAGACAACTGTTTGGGTTTAGGGGCACAGGGGCTTATTATGCTGGCGGCACTGAGGGCCGGGGGAGGGGGGAAGAGACAGGCAACGGTGGGGGGGGCACAAGCCCTACGCCCTGTAATCAGCCCGTGGCCGAGATGATGATGGCCTGGATGCTCAGGCGCCGAGGTCACCGGGCTTGGCACCCTGGCACTGTTGCACCTTCCTGTCTGACTCGCCCCCCGCCCCGAGGAGGCCTCCCGGGGCCCCTTGCCTCAGGAAGCTGCCTCTCCTGCTTCCCCAGTCTCCTCAGCTCCTGTGCCCACCCCAAGGACCCCCAAATTGCGGAAGGAAAAATCCAGACTTTGTAGGTGGAGCCATCACTTTATTCAGGCAAGGATGAGCCAAACAGGGCCACACAGGGCAGGGAGATGGGGAGCCGGGACAGGCGAGCACGCCTCACCAGCCAGACATGCCCCGTGGGTGCAGCGAGGAGGTGCAGAGCCGGTGACCCCCACAGTCCCTCCCGTTGAAGGAGCCACTGGGCCCTAGGCCTTCTCCAGCGAAGGGACAGGCAGGACGGGGGAGCAAGGGAAAGGAGCCTAGTCCTACAGGGGCGCAGCTGGCTTGAAGCTCACGGGACATGCAGGTGGGGGGGCGCCCTTTGCAGGGTCCGAGGGGCTGCTTTTACTCCTGGAGTCTCCGTGCTTGGAAGGGGTCCCTTTGCTGTACCCCATTTTCCCTTGGCCAGTCCGGCGTCTCGGACAGAAACCACAGGTCAGGAGCTCACGAATGAAGGTGCTGGCCCTGAGCAGGGAGGGGCTGGGCCCTGTCCCCAGCCAAGCCGGCATCCGGGGAGCAGCACCGTCCCTAGTCCTCCCCCGAGGACCAAGAATCTCTGTCCCCTTCCTGCTGTGTGAACTGCAGGAACTGGCTGGGGCCCAGGTGAAGAGACGCCCCCGCCCAAGGGGGCTTCAGGGCACCCCCCGTGCCCTCCTCCTCCAGAGGGCTCCCTCGGCCCCCCTCAAGGGCCCCCACTTTCTCCTGCCCCGCCCCATCAGACTGTCCCAGCCAGGTGACCAACCCCCCGTTCACATGCTCCAACTCCTCCTGCAAGCCGGGGCCCTGGCCATTGACACCAGGGGTGTCCTCCGTCCCACCGAGGGTCCCCAGGGGGCCGGGGACTTGATCCTCCCTCTCCAAGGGGGCAGCGTCAGACTCGTCCTCTGAGCCAGAGGGCTCAGTGCTGTCCTGGGAGCCGGTCTCCTGGGCAGTCACCGGGGGACTGGCCGCTGCATCCCGCAATGGGGCGGTGTCCCAGGGGATGCTGACGGGCTCGGGCCCTGGTGGGCTCTCTCTCTGAGGGCCGCTCAAGGCCAGGAGGCTGCTGGCGGAGGGCCCTGGCCCCCACTGCCCAGCCCCTGGCGCCCTCCCCTCCGCCCCCTCGTCCTCGTCCTCCCCACTCTCCTCCTCGTCTGCAAACCCGTCAGACTCCCTGTCCTGACCCCAGGCTGCAGGCTCCAGTCGCAGCTGGGACACATGGCCCAGAGGGTCCGTCACCTCCCTGGGGACCCCAGGGAGGAGAGAAGCCTCGGTCCCCAGGTCCTCAGAGTCCAGGCCACATTTGCCCTCCTCCGGGTGGGCCCCACGGTCCCCAGGGGCCAGGACTGTGGGACCACAGCCTTCCTCTCCGGCCTCCCTCTGAGCTACATCAAGGTCCCACTCGGGCGAGGCAGGGGGCCTGGGGTAGAGGCCCAGGGCGGTGGAGTCAGGAAGGGTGTCCCCCAGCTCGTCGGCCTCACTCTCATCCCCGCTCTCCTCCCCCTCGTCCTGGAGGCCCTCGGGGAACCCCCCGGAACCCCACTCCTCCTCCGCCAGGGGCTTGGGCTCAAAGCCGACTTCAGGGGCTGGGCTGGGGGCCCCCAGCACCGGTTCTGCACCCTCCTCAGCTTCCTCTGAGCCCTGAGGCCCGGGCTGAGGGACGTCACTTCCATCTTGGCACAAGGTCTCAGCAGGGAACACGGCCTCTGCTGCCCAGGGGGCCCCAGGCTTCGCCCCCGCCCCGGCTGCGGGGGGCTCCGGGGGCTCCCTGCTCCTCCCTGGCTCCAGAGCGGCTGTCCCCTCTGGGTCCTCTGCAGGCCCTTCCAAGCCCGGCGCCCCCTTTGCCTCCTCACCCCTCTCCCCTGGGCGGCCTGGGTCCTCCAGTCCCACCGCCTCCTGCTCCAGCCTCTGCCCGGCTCCTGCGGCAGCCTCGGCCGCGGCCGGCTCCAGCCCCGAGCTGACCTCATCCTCGCTGACCTCATCTTCGCCACCCTCAGCTTCCAACACCAGCTCTGTCCCCTCTGACGGTCCTCGGGGAGATCGGAAGCCTGAAGCCACCACGTGCTCTGGCTGCCCTTCAGGGTCCTGGGGGCCTTCAGTGCCCTCCTCCCCACGGGCTCCCTCAGCCGGGACCCTCTGCTCTTTGGGCTTGGGGTGCCCTTCGCCGGCCCCCCAGGCCCCCGCTGTGGCAGCCAGACACAGCCCTCCCTCCCCCCCAGACGGCTCCTTCCCAGGGAAGCCACCCCCCTCCTTCAGGTCCGGCTCTGCCCCAAGCCCCTTGTCCACTCCGGCCCTCCCAGGAGG
>NW_006443131.1:1042141-1046972 GCF_000325575.1 Pteropus alecto | reverse complement strand
GTCCGCGCCGCGCCGCCCCCCGCCCCCCCTCTTCCAGTGGCCTCAGCGGCTCCCGTCCCCCCTCTTCCAGTGGCCTCAGCGGCTCCCGTCCCCCCTCTTCCAGTGGCCTCAGCGGCTCTCGATCCCCCTCGTCCCCCAGGCTGTCCTCTTCCAGGTTCGCCCGAGTTTCCTCGTCTGCCGCTGCTGGAGGCCTCGCGCTTTCTCGGTCGCTCTCCTCCGAAGATCCGCGTGATCCTTGGTTCTCTTCCAGGGGCCCCCCTGACTCTCGGTTCTCTTCCCCAGGCCCCCCTGGTTCCTGAACTTCCGCTTCTAGAGGCTTCGTTGTCTCCCGATGCATTTCCTCCGGAGGCCGCGACAGCTCTTGTGCTCCCGTAGACGTCGCTGTTTGCGGGTCCCCGGCAGACCTCATGGGTTCTAGGTTCTCCGTTTCTAAACATCTCGCCACCTCTCCTCTCTCTCCTTCCAGGGGCCTTAATAACTCTCCATCCTCTTTTTCGAGAGGTCTAACTACCTCCTGGTCTTTTCCAAGAGACCCCAGGGGCTCGGGCTCCCCCTTTTCCCAAGGTCCCAGTGTCGTCGGGTCTTCCCCCAGAGGCCTCGGCGGCCCCGGGTGCTCTTTGTCTCGAGCTGTCAATGCCTCGAAGCTCTCCTCGGCCGGGGACCTCACCGACACTTGATTTTCCTCTCCTGGATATAAAAATGTCTCCAGACCATCTTCACGAGATCTCGTAAGTCCTTGCTTCTCCTCCTCTAGAGGCCGCCGTGTGTGGGGGGCCTCTGTCCCCATCGGCTGGAGTCCTGGAGCCCCTTCTCGCAGAGTGCTCTCCCCCTCCACGTCTTTTTCCTCCAAAGACGCCTCTAGCTCTCGACTCTCCTTTTCCAGACCCTGGAGTGCTTCCCCGCTCTCGTCTAAAGACCTCGGAGATCCCTGACTCTCCTCCGCTCGAGCTCTCGGCGTCTCGCGGTTCTGCTTCTCCAGAGACGTCAGTGACGCTTGGACATCCTCTTCCAGAGACTTCGGAGCTTCGTTCTCCGGACTCCAGGCGTCCGCGATTTCCTCCCTGTTCAGGTCCCCCTCTTCCTGCCGTGTGTCCTGCTGCGAACTGCTCACCATTCCGACCTCTGTGGCTGTTTCCTTCTCTGCCGGCTCCCCGACGTGTCCTTCACATTCCCCCCGGAATCTGCTGGACGCTCCAGACTCCCCTGGTTCTCCACCTTCGGCCTCTAAACTGGGGTGCTCGGGGCTGAGGGGTGGGGCTGAGGAGGCTTGATCCTCAGGGCACTGGCCTCTACCAGCTTCTTGCTGCTTGCCCCCAGGTTCCTCTGGGGCCAGCAGGAGGCTGGCAGGGATGGCCTCGCTGGCTTCGCCCCACGTGGCCTGTGGAAGCTGCTGCCTCTCACCCTGTGGCTGGAGCACGGAGGGAGTGGCCTCCTGGGCTCTGACCGCCCCATCCGTAGCGGGGCAGGGAGCCTGAGGTGCGGGTAGGATGGGGGTGCTGGCCAAGGTCGGGGTACTGGCCTGGAGGAATTCCTGCCTCTTCAGAAAGGTAGGAACTGGCGTCTCAAGGGTATCAGGTAAGGGCGAGGAGAGAGGTGTAGGGCTCAAGACAGAGAGCAAAGGTCCCAGACGTCGGCCCTCTGGGGTCCCAGGGAAGTGCAGCTCCAGCTTGGGGTCTGGAAAGGCAGAGGAGAAAAAACTGGCACTAGGTACTGGCGGGGGGGCCAGGGCCACAGAGCAGCGACCACTTCCGGCAAGAGCCGTGGGCCCTGCCCTGCCCCCGACCTGAGCTGTCGGGCCAAGGGGTCAAGACTTAGACTGGAGAGCAAGGGAAGGCAGCATTCTGGGGAGGGGGCCTGGCCCAGCTCTTACCCTGGAAGCCAAAGGAAGCCTTGGGACCCCCGCCAGGTGTCCGCAGCCGGGAGTTTTCAGCCTCTAGAAGGGTCCTGGGGACAGGGAGGGAGAGCTGGGTCAGCCCTCTGCCTGCAGGCAGGTCTACTGGGGAATACAGGGCAGTGCAGGCTTCCGGTCCACTGTCACCCAGAGCCACACACGCGGGTACAGCTGGCTGTGTGCGTGGAATCACGTGGCCACGTACCCAGACATCACACGCTGGGTCACGCAGTGGCACACACATGCTCGGGACTCGCAGCTGGGCTCACAGACACACAGGCGGGCTCCCACACAGCAGACTCAGTGTCCACATGCCCACTTTGCTCAGACTGCTCTCCCCCTCCCTGCCCCAGGCCCATGACCTCATCCTCTGTGGGGGGCCATTCTCATGCTAATTGCCGCCATTGTCCACAGGCCATCTGGAGGTTGGAGGAGGGGGCTTCCCAGGGGAAGTGGGACTTCTCAAGCTGTTCCCATGGGACAGGCTCCCCCCTTCTCCCCCGGGGCCCCCAGAGCTAGTTGCAGACAAAAGCAAAAGAATCCAGCCCCCTCTGCCCAAATCCTTTCAAGCCTGGAAACCCAGGGCCCAGCTGGTTGGGATCGAGCCCCTCATCTGGATCCCAAGCACTTCGGTGCAGTGGAGGCCTTTGTGTCCATGCCCCTGCCTCCGTGCCCCGTGGGGACAGAGGAGGAAAGGACCAGCAGGGGGAGGAGGACCAGGTCCCACTGAGCATCAGCTCTCAGCTCCTCCTCCCGGCCTCCAGGTCTGGACAGTGTCCTCTGCTCCAATCTGCGTCCTGTCCCCAGGCAGCGAGTGTCCTTCATTCCTGGGCCCTCACCTACCTTCCTCCTCTCTCCTCTGGAACCTGTCCCGGGCCCCCCCACCTTGGTTTGCCTGTGGACTCTGGGGGTGCTGTCCTCATAGCCCAGCCACCCCTCGCCCCCCGCGCCCCCCACGGGCTTGGTGTTCTCGGCCCTTCATGGTGGCAAAGCCCTTCCTCAGGCTCCATCACTGGACCCTCGGCCAACCGGGCCGAGTCCCAGGAGAGGCTGCGAGTTGGCCCAGGGCCTCGCGGCCAGAGAAGCAGCACCTCCTCAGTCCTGGCCTTCCCTGAGCCGTCAGGGGCTGTGACCAGGAGACGGGGGGCGGGGCCAAGAGGCTAGGGCTTGAGAGGGGTCAGGCCCCAAAACGTGCAGGACAGAAGGGGCCTTGGGTGTCCCCCAGCCCGCCTTCCATCCTCTGGACAAGGAGACTTGTCAGCGTGAGCCAGCACCCCCTCCCCGTACCTGCGGCTCCTCCTTTCTGAGGCTGCCCAAGGACGTCACCCCTCGGTGACACACAGTCCCTGGGGTAGGGTCTGGGTGCAGAAGCCTCACATGTGTCCAGCCTGTCTCCTCACCTCCCCCTGGGGATTCCCTGGGCACAGGACACTTCTCTCATCCTGGCCCCACAGGGGAGCAGGCGGGCTCAAGGGGGACACGTCCTGGTGTGGACCGGATCGGCCTAGACAGAGTCACAGAACCTAGTGGTGGCAGAGCCACCACTGCCTGTGACTCCGGGCCCCTTCGGCCGAGGAGCCTCTGACACTGCACGAATGTGTGTGTCTGCGTGCACAGGTGGGTTGGGCCAACCTGTACCTGTATGTGGCCACCTCCAGGCTCAGGGACATCTTCAGGTGTGCCAGCTGCTGCCGACCTTCCAGGACCTGGGCGATCTGAGTCTGGAGGCCCCGCTTCTCCTCCTCCAGGGCCTCCACGGCCAGCTGCAGGGCAAGTGGGAGGTGATCAGTAAGGGCCAGGGAGCCGCCCGCCGGCCAGCCCGCGTGCCCTGGCTGCCGACGGAGCACCTTCTGCTCCTGCCCGTGGAGCGGGCTCCTGCCTCCCCGCCCAGAGAACCGCTCCGGAGCCTTGGAGAAGGGACCCTCTCAGCCTTGGCGCGGCCAGGCTCCTCCTCTGAGGGTGCTGGTTCAGTGGCTGCACGTGCAGCTCGCATTGAGCTCCCACAGGAAGGGCGCCGTGAGGGAGGAGGGCAGAGGGGTTACAGGCAGGAGAGGGGGAAAGTGGAAGCAGAAGGAAAAACGATTACTCAAGAGGCCTGGAAAGCAGGACGGGAGGCCCAACTGCCCCCAACCCGGTCACCGTCTCCTGCGGCTCACGCCAGGCCCCGCCCCCTCCACCTCCCACGTGTTCTGGAATCTGTCTCCTCTCAAGGAGGGCTGGGTGGGGAGGTGGCCATGGCCAGACCTCCCTCAGGCCCAGGCAGGGGGCTGTTTTCTCAGCTGTTGGTCCCATCTGTGCAGTGCCACGGGGGAGCAGCTGTCCCAGGCTTCTGGAATGTGCTCAGGGAGTGGAGAAGCCTGATACGGGACAAGGGCAGGCGGCCCCCGGTCCAGGGCCCCTCGCCCCCACCAGTGGGGGAGGGGAGGCGGTTAGAAACAGGAGGTTCTGCGTAGCAGGACCATGAGACTCGGCGCTGAGGGGGCAAGTCCTGGGCACTTTGTGGGTGACGGCAGAACCTATAGGGGTCCATCTAGACAGTGGGAGGCTGCTACACAGGACTTGGGCCTGTCCGCCCTCCCCGGGCGTGTGAGAAGCCTCTGAAGCCCTCATCCCCCTACTCCAGAGGGAGCTGTGACAGTCTAGGGCCTCTGCCCCAACCGTGGGTTTTCCTAGACGTGGTGCCTGAATGGGCGCCATGCGCACCCGCACCCCCAGTCCCTCCCCCAGAAGGTCTCTGAGCCCCGTAGGGACTTTTCGAAGCCTCGTCTCGCCCAGGGCCCCCATCCCCTCACCTGGAACTTCTCAGTGGCCTGCAGCCGCTCCTGCCAGCAGCCCTCCAGCCTCTGTTCCAGGGCCGCCCTGCGCTCCTGGAGGCCGCCGCGCTCGGCCTGCAGCTGCTGCAGCTCCAGGCGCCCCTCGCGGGCGCCCTGCACCGCGCGA
>NW_006443131.1:1030940-1041895 GCF_000325575.1 Pteropus alecto | reverse complement strand
GGCCTGCGCGCACTTCTCCGCCTCGACCGCGCGCCGGCTGCGGGCCATCTCCTCCGCCGTCCGCTCGCGGGCCAGCCGCTGCTGCTGGCACCGGCCCGCCACGCTCTCCACCTCCTCCTCCAGGTTGTCGCGCGCCACTTCGGCCGCGTGCTTCTCCCGCCAGCGCTGGTCGACGAGGGCCCGCAGTGCTGCGAGCTCGTCGTCGGCACGGGCGCGCCAGGGGGCGTCCCCGGACTGTGCCCGGAGACCCACGAGCTCCGCGCTGAGCAGCTCATAATGCTCCTCTAGCGCCTTGACCCGGGCCAAGTAGGCCTCCAGGCGCCGGTTGAGCTCCCACATCTGGAAGGATTCCTCCCCCAGGCAGCCCTCCATCCTGCTCGTCTGGCCCACCGAAGGTGGAGAGACGCGGGGTACTGGGAAAAGCCAGCGGCTCTCAAAGCTTTTAGGATGAAAGGGAAAAGGAGACTAGTGGGGACAATGACAGGGCGGGGCAAGGAGCAGCCGGAGCGACAGAGAGTCGGGAGTGGGAGCGAGGCTATTCATACTCCCGCCAGCCAGGCGGGAAGGGGCGGGACCGAGACTTTAACCCCTTGGAGGTCGGAGGAACAGCGGCAGCCTTTGTCCCCACCGCGCTGGGGGCCGGATGGAGGGCGAGGCGAGAGGGAAGCCAGGCCCGGAGAATCCGATGCCGTGGTGGCGGCTTTCTGAGGGGCGAGGCCGTGGGGAGGGGTGGTGACCCGGATGGGGACAGGTGGTGCACAGAGCCAGCCCGCAGAGGGGAGGCTAGGGGATTGGGCCTGGGAGAGGATGGGAGTCTGTTACTCAGCACCCCCAAGAAAGGTATCGTTTACTGAGGTCCTCTGAGATTGACTCAGTTTCCTCATCCATCAAATGGGAGCAAGTCGGGCATCTCATAGGACTGCTGTAAGGATGGAGCGGCCATGTCCTTTTTGTAAACAGCGAACGCTCACTGTCCTGAAATGTTGGGAGAAGGCGACATTGCAGGGAGAAGACAGAGAGACACTGCCCGGAGGCCGCGGGAGCCGATGGGGCATGCTGGGAGCCGCGGAGCGCGCGCGCAGTCTCCACCGGGAGACGGCGGTGTCAGGCGACAGACAGGGCGCTTTCCCCATCACTCACCCCCATCCTTCCCACGGCGCTTCCACAAAACCTGGGGGCCACCTACCCACCCTGGGGAGCCCAGGCCTCCTCGGGGGCTCAGCGGAGGGTGCCCCATCCTGTCCTAGGAGTCAGGGACTTTTGGGCAGAGGATGCCCCCTGGTGGCTGACAGGGCAGGCTGAGCCGAGGAAGCAGAAAGACGCCCTAGCCCAGAAGCGTTGAGCCTTGGCAGAAGCTCGCTCTACCTTTTTACTCACATCGTCTGCCTGAACCCTCAAAACGCCCTTTGATGGTTCTGCACTGCAGGAGGCAGAGAGCTCCTTGAGGTGGCAGTGGTGGGAAGGCCTCGGGGGTGGGGGGTCCCTGAGCTGCAGTGAGGGGCAGGTAGGGTTCGGGTACGTAAAGGGAAAGTAGGAGGAAGCCAGAGGTAAGAAGACTGACGGGTCTTGGGGAAGGAACTTCTGCTCACCTGAACCCAGTTTAGCCCTGCGAGAGTTTATCGAACACCTGCTGTGCCCCAGCACCCCCCCCCCAGCCCAGAAGGGGTCCCGTCTTAGTGATGTGAGGGCCGCAGCGATGGGCATCATGGGAGGGGAGACATAATAACATTATCGCACCACTTTGTCAGCTCCCCAGGTGTCTGCCCAGAGCTGGGGGAGGGCTTTCCGGGTGGGGCAACGGCGAGGTCAGGGACCAGGAGGCCATCCCCGCGCACGCCCCCAGCCCTGGGCCAGCTGGGCTTGGGAATTCGCTCCTGCTCTGTGGGCCCCGCCTCGTCCCCCATCCCCACGAGGGAAGCTGGGAGGTAGAAATGCTCCTCTCCATTTTCTCTCCTCCAGCTGGAGGGATAATGGGCTGGCCCGGATGCCTTCTCCTGGCCCTCGTGTCCACAGCAGGGCGCTTGAGGTTTTCACCTGAGTTGAAAGGTCCCCCGGTCACTGTGGAGAACTGGGGTGAGGTGGGGGAGGGAGGCAGGCAGGACGGCCAGGCAGGAGGCAGTTGTCACCATCAAGTCTCATGGCCGTGAGACCGGAACCTAGAGGGAGAGAGGAGGGAAGAGATTGTTTCGCATCAGCTGCAGGAAGAATTCGATGGAGGGATGGAGGGAGTGAGTGGCCAACACTCCCACGTGTGTGGTTGGCAGCCTGGCATGGGAAGACGTGGACAGGGCTCAGGGTCGCGGCTCCGACTGGAAAGGGCGGGTGGATAAGGGAGGACGGTGAGCATGGACGCGGTGGTTCCGGAGAGGGTACCTCCGCGTGATGCGATGCTCCCTTCTATCCCTGACCCTCTGGGTCCGTGGTTTTAAGGAGCCGCCTGCAAAGCAGCAGCCTCCCTGCGGCCTGACCCGCATCCGGTCTGCGCCGGCAGGCAGTAGGTGCTGCAGCGGGGCACGGCCACCAGGGGCCACTATTGGCTCAAGAAAAGCTACCTCCCGCGGGAAACTTAAAACCTAGAAAGAGTTAAAGCAGTGAGGCAGGTAACGTTGTCATCATTGTCGTCCGTGGCTTTCTACCTGAGGAAACTATTCAGAGAGGTTAAGTATCCCGTCCAAGGTCACACAGCTGGAACCTGCACTCAGTTCTGCCCCAGCCAGCACCGCCCTCTCTGGGGACGAGGGTGATGGCGGGGACGGGAGTTTGGGTCGGAGGGGACCCGGTGCGGCCGCGTCCCCGTGGCTGCGCACCGTCTAGGTGCAGTCGGGTTTGAACTGGTCCCGATCCGAAGTGCGCCCATCGGTACCGCTGCGGAGAGCGCGCGGTGCGTTGCGGTGCGGTGCGGTGCGGTGCCGCGCGGCGGCCGCCCCGGCCCGCGCGGATCCGCGTGCCGTTCGCAGGTACGTGCGCGTGGAGGGAAAATGTTTTTGGAGGGCAAAACGATGCTGGAAATAAATGCGAATACAGTGGTTCCGTCGGAGAGGAGGAAGGGGACGCAGGCGGACAGCGAGGCACGCGGTGTGTGACAACCCGGCGTCGATAGGGGGCGCGAAGCGTTCCGAAATCAGCGTACGGCGCGGGCCGTCTTGAGTGTCTGAGAGGCTCGTGAGTAAAAGGGCCCAGGCCTTTCCTTCGTGGACGCAGGCCTGCCGCGTGGACCGCGCAGGGCCCGGTGCCGGCCCCAAGCGGGTGGTCCCAAGACTCGTTCTACACAGAGCAGGTCGCCACCGGGGGGCGTGCGCGCCCTGTGCCTGGAGCGCGCGGCCGCTACCTGCTCTCCGGGGACTCATTTTAGGAGCTGTCCCGGTGGATCTTGGTGGCTTCTTCAGTCCTGGAGACTCCAACGACTTAGAAATGAACCGCAATCCGTCCTGACTGCGGGGTCCCTCTGCCTTCCGCCCCGGAGAGGGGCAGTTTCGGCCCTGAACTATTGCCAGATCCGCTCTTGGGGCCAAAGCAGGAGGCCTGGCAGTTAATCCCCCGGGAGAACTGGCCTGCGTCGTAGGGTCAGTGGGCTGGGGTGAGGGAGCAGGAGAGGCAGTGGGCTCTGGACCACCAGCCCCTTCCCCGGCCCAGGAGGAGGAGGAGGCAGACCACGCGGCAGGAGCCACCAGCGCCCCTGCGTGGTGCCAGGGCTGCTGCATCCCGCCCCAGCCCGCAGCATCCAGGGGGCCCTTTGCTGGATGTGATGTATGCAGAAGGCACTAGGCGGGGCCAGGACACCAGCGCGCGCCTCATCTGTGGGATTTGGGGGTCACGCTGTCTTCCTGCAAGGCGTCCAGGGTCGGGGGGCCCCACTAGGAGGAACCGTGAGAAGGGTGAGGGGCAGTCGGATCCGAGGAGGTGGGCTGATGGAGGGAGAAGGAGGCGTCTGCAGGGGTGTTGGTCTGCCCAGGGCGAGGGGGAAGGGGAGGTATATTTATCTCCTGAGCTGGCGGCATTAAAAATAACCAGGGCCCTGAGTAACCCAAGCTCCCAGCCTCTGCGTTGGGGTGGAGGCCATCGTGGGGACTGGAGGGGCACCAGAGGAGGGGACCAGATGGTCTCCCCCAGCTGCCCCCCACCTGGGGCCACTGCGCAGGGCGTGGGCTGGGGGACAGGGAGGGAGGAGGACCGCGGGCCAGGCGGAACAATGCTGGCTGGCGCCAGGCGCTGAGCCGGGGGACCGGGGAGAGAGGAGGGAGTGGACGGGGGTCGAGAGGAGAGAATGAACAGGAGGGCGAGAGGTGAACACAGTGCCCACCTGGCTGCTGCACCCACGCCCCTCCACGTCCTCAAGGGAGGAGCCAGCCTCCGGGTCCCCGGCCGGTCCCCACGGGGATCCGAAGCTACAGCAGGAGGCACCTGAGTCAGCTCTGGGGAGGGACTGCCCGGGAGTGGGAAGGGGCGGGCCGGAGGGTGCACCCTCCTTCTGCTCCCGTCCTGGCCCTCGGCTGGGCTGTGGCGCATGTTCTTGCCCTGAGACACTGCCACACACGGTGACCTCAGCTCTCTCCGATATGTTGCCACAGCTCCCCGGCCGGCTTCTGAGCCGGGCTGTGACGACGGGACAATTACAGGACAGTGTCACTGGAAGGCAGCCCCGAGCTGCCGCTGCGAGGGGCCAGCCTGCGGAGAGCCGTCTGGCAAGGGCACCCGGTCCCCACCCTGGCCTGGCCCCAAGGGGACACGACCTGCAGGCACACAGTGGGAGCTCAGGAGACGGTTCCTGGGCGGATGGAGGGAGAGGCGAGAGCACTCGCCACGGCTGCACGGGCCCCCTCGTCAGTGTCCCCGCACGGCGGCCGGCGCTCCATGGTGTCACGGCGGAATCGGCGCTGCCCGTCTGCTGGGCCAGCCTGGGTCCTGCCTCCGTAGGCATCGCCGAAAGCAGTGATGACACCTGCGTGCCTGGTGCAGCCGGTGGGGATGATGTGGCCGAGGGCGGGTCTCACACTCAGGTGGGGATGACGTGGCCGGGGGCGGGTCTCACACTCAGGCGCGTCCGTCCCCTGTGGGCCGAGGTGGCTTGGGGGCTGGGGCAGGCCTCTGAGCAATCCTGTCCGGCGCCCCATCCCCGGGCGGGGCCCAGGACCCCCTGTTCTTAGGCTCCCGCTGAAACCTTAGCCCCTAATCCCCCACCTGAGCCTGAAGGGCCGCACCTGTCAGGCCTTGTCATCTGCAGCCCTGGAGGAGGGAGGCCCAGCGAGGGGCTCGGCAGGCTCGTGGGCGACAGACTAGGAATGAGGTGACGCTCCTCTCCACACGGGGACCTGCGCCCCCTCACAGGGGAGGAGGAGGATGCGGAGGCGTCCAGCTGACATGACAGCCTCGGCCTCCGCCCGGCTGGCTGCTTCTACTGAGCCCAAGCAGCCTCCCAAGTTAGCAATGACCTCCCGGCCGCCTGAGCGACCCAAGTGGCCACACCTTCTCTGGTGCTGAGGCTCTCGC
Organism: Pteropus alecto; assembly: GCF_000325575.1. Lineage (NCBI taxonomy): Eukaryota > Metazoa > Chordata > Mammalia > Chiroptera > Pteropodidae > Pteropus > Pteropus alecto. Next base: position 1,036,408 of record NW_006443131.1, on the reverse strand, counting down.
CAACCAAGGAGAGGCGTGACCCCTGAGGCCCTTCCTTCTGGGACTCTGCACTCTGGTTCTGGAATCCCTGGCTTCTGAGGCTCCACCTGAGGGTGACCGCAAGGGCGGGCTCCCGGCAGGGGACTGCAGCTGTCAGGCTGCTCCAGCTTGAGTCACCAGCTTGAACGGCACACCTGGCCTGACACGCCGGCTCACCTCAGGGGTGGGGGCGGGAGCCGAGGCCAGACGCCCCCAGCTCTCCCCTGCTGGCCGCCAGCATTGTCCTTCTCTCTGCTTTCAGGTGTCCCCAGTCCCCGGCAAGTGCCTGGATCCTAGGGGAAATAAGGAGAGGCTGGCCAACCCTATGGTGGGCCAGGACAGGAACGGGGAGCAGTCTGAGGCTTCAGGGCTGCTGGGCAGGGCCAGAAGTCAGGCAGACATGTGATGAGGAGGCTGAAAACTAGAGGAGATGACCCTTTAAAGTCCCCTCTAGCTGGAGGAGTGGGGGAGGGGAGCAGCTCCTAGGGGTGAGAAAGGCACCAGAATGTCCTGGGAAATGAATGATGGTTCCAGGGGAGCCCATGGCCTGGGGTTAAGTGGGGTCAACCCTGTCTCGCCCTTCCCGCTTCAGCGCCAGTGACTGGGCAGGGGGCTGGCCCTGCTGGGGGAGCGATTGTCCCAGAGCTGTGGGGAGCCCAGGGGTTGGGGACGGGGCGGGGTGCAGAGGCGGTTCAGACCAGGCAGGCCAATGGCCGACAGGAGTGGGGATGGGGACAGAGGGACCCGGCTTCTGGGACACGGTGGGCAAAGGCCAGGGAGGGACCCTGCCGCCTACAAGGCTCTCCTGAGACGGTCTCCTCCACTGGCCATGGGGCTGGGCAAGGCGTTCAGGAGGTTGCAAGTGTCGTTGGGAGAGAAGGGACTGGCCCCTTCCTGGGGCTGGAGCCAGAGTCTGGGGGGCGCCTCGAGGTGCTCCCTTCCGTAAGAACCATGAAGCTCTCCCCGAAGCGGGGAGGGGGGAACCAAGAGCGGCCAGCACGGGACCTACACAGGGGCCAGGGGCAGGTGGTGCCGGCCTGGGAGAGGAGCGGGGAGGGGGCTGGGCCGCTCGGTGGGCTCAGCCTGGGGAGTCTCGGCAGCGGGTGGGGGGCGGGGTGCGGGGTGCCGTCAGCCCGTCAGGTTTCTGCAGGGGAAGAGCCCAGCTCCGAGATCCTTATCTGCAGTAGGAACAGAACTGGTTTCTCGACTGGCAGCGCCCAGGGACCAGGGGCAGGAAGAGCCAAGAGGTCAGGAGGGCAGTGGCAGGAGGGGTGGGCGACCTGGCCAGGGGACCGATCTCCTTTGGACAACAGTCTTCACCGCCTCTGCTGGGGCCTCCCCGGGCTCTGCCTTTGCGTCCACTTTGCGCATGATCGATTCACTTTCTATACAGACCGAGGGCCCCCCTGGCCCCCCCCACCCCAGGCCCTCTACTCTGCCCCCCATCTTTCTCAGGTGTGGCCGGCCCAGCCAGGAGAAACACCGGGCTGGACTCTGCTCCTCCCCGCCCGCCTCAGCCTCGCCCCACCCCCACTAACACTGGGAGGCTCCTGAGGTCACCACGGGGAGGAGGAAGGAGCCAGCGGAGGGGGTGACTCCGGAGGACCCCTCAGAGCTCCCCCTTCATCTGCCGCCGCGAAGGGCCTGCTGGCCCCAGTCCCATCTATCTTGTGCTCATGGAGGCCCCTTTGTTGGAGCCTGGGGTCAGAGGGCCTGACCAGCGCGCCCCCTCTCCTGACCCTCGCTCCGGGCCCTCCCTCCTCACTCCTGTCTGCACCTCCTCCCCTCCCCGCCCCCCTGCTTCCTCCAGGCCCCCTCCCCCATCCCCTGCTTCCTCTGCTCCCTTACGCCCCCTCCCTCTCTCCCCTCTTCCTGTCTCCGGCCCCTCTCCTGCCAGCCCCTGCCTTGTGGGCTCCTGTAACGTGGCTCGTCCTGCCACATAGAAACGTGGACTTGCCCTCGGGTCCTGGGGGCCTCAGAGGCATTGTGGGCTCTGAGCTCCCCCAGGCTTTCTGCTCTCCGGTCTCGGTTATGCCCTGAGTCTCTTCGTTTTGACATTGCTAGGCCTTCTCCGCCGCACACTCCTGAGCCCTGGATGGGTGTGAGCCTCTGTTTCCCTAAGGTGTTGGTGCTGACGTTCCCAGTGCCTGTTGGTGCCCCTGCCCCGCCCTATATGTCAGCCTCAACCCCAGGGGAGAATCACACGTGCCCCCCGCCTGCCCTGGACCCTGGGGCTCGGTGCCCCAGGCCCCTCTGTGCCTAAGCCGGTTCAGCCCCTTGGGCTGGGCTCTGAGAGGCTTGGACGTCAGAGAAGATGGCGCATGGAGGCCTCACAGAATTTTTGGGATGGAGGCCAGGGCCAGGGTTTCCTGTGCATTTTGTCCCAGACGCACCGCTGAGTAATGAAGGCCCAGGTAACGGGGAAGCGGAACCCAAGAGGGCCTGGGGGGTGGGAGGGGAAGCGGCAGGGACTTTCACACGGGCTGGGCCAGGCGGGTGAGGGGGCCCCTCCCTGATGCAGTCTCCAGTGACTCCAGTCATCTCTGGCTGGCAGGTGAGGACGTCCTGGAGAATCGGAGCCAGGGGAAGGGCCTCGCCTGGAGGGGGCTCAGGCTCAGCAGGGACACACCGCCCTTGCCCCCAGGGAACCCCCAGTCTGGTGGGGAGACTCGGTCCCTACCCTCAGGGGTTTCCTGGGAAAGAGCAGGCTGCCTCTTCTCTCTGCCCTTCACAGCATCTTTGTTCCAGAAAGAGGCAGAACTACCGGACAGACAGAGCAGGAGCTGAGGGCGGACCGGCAGGGGCTCCACTCCGGGGGTCTGGGGTCCGGGAGGAGCAGGTCCCCACAAAGCGGTCTCTCAGGGGTGGGAGGGGGGAGTCCGTGCCAGTGTGGGGGGAAGAGCTGGCATCAAGGATGGGGAGACAGGGGAGGTGGCGAAGCATGAAGGCTGGACGGGGACTCAGGCCGCGGACGAGGGTTCTGGGCTAAACCAAACAGAAAATGCACCCAGCAAGCCCAGCCCGGTTCATCTTATTTCTGAAAGCGCCAGGAGCCCCGCAGTGAGCCAGGCCGGAGCCTGAGCGCCGTGGAGACACCTCCCTTTCTCACTGCCCCCCATCTGAGGCATCAGTGAGGCCGCGCCCCCCACCTCTGCGCACCCCCTTTCTCCCACTGTCTCCACCTGGCAGCCAGAGGGACCTCCTAAAAACACGAATGGGGTGCTACCTCTTTTTAAAAGTCCTTTGATGGCTTCTCATTATTTTTAGAATGAAGTGAGGAACACCTGCCATGGCCTCCGGTCAATCCAGGCCCTGACTGACCAGCCGCCCGCACCCCTCAGGGGAGCGTGCCCTCAGTGCCTCTACTCCGTGGTTCCCTCTGCCTGGAGCACCCTCCCCACTGCTTCAGGACCCCCAAGTGCCTCGTCCTCCAAAACGCCTGCTCCCGACCGCTCCGCCCACCTAGTCCAAGTGGGGCCTCCCCTGTCATCCTCTCTCCTCTGCTCCAGTCCCCATTAAATATGCAGTGATGCCTTGGTGCATGTTTTTTATTGTCTGTCTTTCCTCATTAAAGGTCTGTGCCCCCCACAGGCCCGCGAGGGCAGAGATCTTGTCCATTCTATTAATTTCTGTGTCCCCAGCACCTAGCGGGGCGGCCAGCTCTTAGTAGGTGCTCAGGAAATGATAGTTGGATGAGTACGTGAAAGGGCCCCTCACGTCCCCAACCCCGTGCTCAGAGGGGACTCAGTCACCGAAGGACTTTGGACACTGTCTCCCTGACTCTCTGCCCTCTGCCCTCAGCTGTAGCAGTGGCCTCTCCCGGGGGGACGGGGAGGGGGAGGGGGGAGGTGCAGGAGGCCCTGGCCCCAGGGCACCCTGGCCTTGCAGGAGAGGGAGCTCGCCTGGACAGAGGCTCTGGAGCTTGACTGCTGACGCAGGGAGAGGCCCCCACAGGCTGCCAGTGGAGCTGAGCCCTGGGGGACCCTGGGTGCCAGTGGGCGGGGTGCAGCGGAGGCCTGCCCGGAGGAGCACACGCAGGAAGGGGTGGGGGCCGCACCTCAAGGGGCCCCCAGCTTGGACCCCATTCTGGACAAAACCAGGGGCTGTCGCTAGGAGGACTTTTTGGTTTTCCTGCTTTTTAAACAGGGCACGGACACCATAAAACTTCTATTCTGAAGGACCCCCCGCACCCCCATCCACATCGTGCAGGGTGGACCAGAGAAGTACGGCCATCGTCTCTTGAGAGTTGACTCTTGCTAACTGCCGGGTACGTCATGAGTTATTTCATTTAACTATGATACGTAACAGCCTTTTGAGGTAGATGTTATGCATAATTTCTGTTTTATAGATTAGAAGCCTGAGACTCATGAAAACTCCGTTTGCTTTACAGGGCAGCCACCCTTTCCGCTCGGGTGAGCTTCTGCTGGGGTCAGCAGTCACAGCGCCCGCCTCTCCCTGGGCCGCGAGCGTGGCATGAGGTCCAGGCCTGGCTAGTCGCTCGGCCCCTTGCCCCTCCCGGAGCAGCCAGTCCCAGGGTGGGTCACGTGATCCGAGCAGACGCGGACCGAGTTCCTGAGGGATGCTGCCCACATGGAGCCTGGGAGAGAAGCTCTTCCTCTGTGAGCTTGTGCTGTCCCGTGCTGATTTCCCGTGACTTAGAGAAAACGTCTGTGTGACAGGATTGAGTACGGCCCATGCACCAAAGAAGCCGACGCACAGGACGGATGCGGAGGGAGCGGTAGACCCTGCCTGAGGCTCTGGGTTCAGCCGCACCTGAAGCCAGACCCGGCAGAAACTTCTTGGCACATAAGCCATTAAGCCACATGGTTCTGTGTTTAAAAACACAACAAACTAAGGCTCAGAGAAACTAAGCAACTTGTCTGCGGTCACGCGAACAGCGAGTGGCAGAACCAGAACTGGGAACTCTCATTCCAACATGTGCTCATTTTGCTCTCAGGCCACTGTGAAGTTAAGGGCAGGCGGGACGGGAAAGCCAGTTAGACGCGGCCGCCCAGTAACCGAGTAACCGGTGAGCGATGACAGGTCTGGCCTAGGCCAGTGGCCTGGGGCGGGAGGGCAGGTGTTAGAGATCAGAGTGGAATCTGGGAAGATGGGGCACAGAGCCGAGTGTGGGACCCACGGGGCGGGCAGAAGGGTGTGTGGGAGGCAAGACAGACTCTGGCTTGTGTCAGAGAGACCTGGGCAGGAGCAAGGCCAGCCTGGGGGTGTCGATGAGCTCATCTGGGACATGTGGGAGGCCAAGGCCCGCCCTGGGGTCGCCCGCAGACTGGGGCCAGAGGAGAGAAGAACCGACTGCAGGAGGAGGAAGCGAATCGGCTCCTCAGCGTCCGGCACCTCTGAGAGGTCAGGAGGAAGCCAGAGGGCACCAAGGCACCAGCAGGGTGGAGGTCATGGGCATGGACCAGCAGCAAACGAAGGGCTGGAGGGGC